>NW_021637434.1:0-217692 GCF_004799145.2 Neltuma alba
TTTTAAAACAACCTACAAATGTTACTTATATTTAAGAACAAGAAAAAAATAGTTAGTTATTGATTGTTTAAAAAAAAAAAAAGGAAGGAGAACTCACATGTGGGAAAATTGCAACACAAGACCCCAAGCGCACTCTCAATCGTTAACTAACTCCAAAACGCGGTTCTTATTTTTTAGGAAGCCAGAAGCCATAAGAAAATTTTGGAACAAGAAGGTCACTTCAAGTAGTTGTGCAACTACAAACAGATTACCCTGCACCAAGGCATTAAAAATCTGAGTTAAAAAAAAAGGCATTAAAATCATAAAGATAACGTCAATAGTTCAAATTGAAAATTAAATCAGAGTGAAAACTATTCTTTTAAAATAAAATAATGTAATTAAAATATATAAAATATTCATATATACACACGAATATAATTCTAAAAAAAGTAATATTTAAATAAAAAATTAAATATTTTTTAAAAGTATTTTTTGTTAGGTTTGCTCACAAAAGCTCGGACTAATTATTAGTGTTTGAATAAATAAAATCATAATTTTAAAAACATTTTTACAATATACAAAATAAAAATATAGAAAAGGTTATCGCAATTAACAAAGAAGTATGAAAGTATTCTTTTTAATGATTTTTTTATAATATTTTTGACGGAATCATTAATGATTTTCCTTCAACACACCCGTGGGCCACGTCGCCCTAGCTGTGCGGTTGTGGTTGACGCAATAAAAAGGACAAACGTGATTGAAAAAGATAGTTCACCCAACTCCGCAAACTTAGCCTTGTCCTACTCATACTCGTAATCATTAATTAAATTAACACAGCCCCTTCACAAACATGAGAGTAAATTGAAAAAGGTTATAAACTAACACATGCATAATTCATTTTGAATGTATGTTAATGTAGTTAAAATAAACGTATATGAAACCCTTCAAAATATTAGCATCATTAATCATTAAAAAGGTAGGTTTGTTGATTTTTTTATTAGTTTCAATTTGGTCGTGTCTCTCATTTAATGTATTTTTTTTATTTTTACTCTTAGTTAATTTATATCTTTGTAATCTCTTTTTATGTTCATTCATTGTTTCTTTTTTTTTTTTTTCCTTTCTTTCTCATTCTCTCTGCTACTCACTATTTCCATAAATAAAAGTTTTTAGAAAAATAAATTACATTTTTTTACATATCTTTGATCTGTAATCAATCTTAACCAAATTTTAATTTTAGATTACGTGATTTAGTTATCTAAAACTTATATTGTGCACTGAAAGAAATATTATTAATGGTCCATCTTAGATCAAGATGCATAAAAAATCCGACTCAACTATGTGATGTGGTGGCATGAAATGAAGTGTTATAGTATTTGATCCTCATAATAATATATATATTATATATATATATATATATATATATAATGATGCTACTCAGTTACGGGAGTTAATTTTATTTGAATTTTTGGCGTTTATGTATGATTATCTTTCAATGAAACCCTGTCGCCGCAGCTGTGCTGGTGATAAGTGACATGGTCTGAGACGCGTCAATCAAACAGATTTAAAGTCACTAGAGTTAGATAATTAATTATAAAAATTAAAAAATTAGTTACATTAATGATATATTAAAAAAATGTTACTCTAATTCTATTTATAATATACTTTCAGTATTTTTGCACAGACTAAAAAAAATTTAAACTGTATTAAAATATAATAATTTTATAATTTTACCCGTATTTAATATATATAATTCAGAAAAAATATGTACACTATAATAAGTAAATAACATAATTGTATATTATATTAAAAATTTAATGAAATAACTTATTAAAAGGGTTAAGAAAAATTTTTCAACCTTATAAGTAGGACTAATGTTTATTCATACCCAAAGCAGAAACGGTGGTATTTTACAAATAATAATTTGTCATTGCGTTGATTTTCGGTAGTGATTGCTTGAACAACCGTGTGTGGAGTTTTAAAACTATTTATATAATTCAAGCAAACAATGTAAAAGGATAAAAAAAATGTATTAAAAAAAATTCAAAATTTAACACCAATTGTTTACCATCAGTTAATTTTTGGACCGATTCTAGAGCCAATGCATTGACTGATTTAGAAATCATCTTCTGTAGTAATGTGAGAAGTCCACCACCTAATAAAATTTTTAATATTGTCATGATTTTTCATCAAACCATCTAACATATGGGTTGATGATTTTTCTTTTGTTTTTTTATTTGAGTTATGAGGCCTATTCGTAAATGGTATGGAAAACGAAATACAGTATTCATTCAATCCTAAATATAAGACTATTATACATATTATTATAAGGATTTTATATTTAGAAGCCGAGGAGTAACTTTTTATTTGAGTTGTATATACATAGCGAAAATAAATGTACATATATTAGGGCGATCGTAGCTCATTATTATTTGTAAAAATCCTACTCAACAACTACGTGATGCTGTGGTACGAAAACGAGAGAGGATGACAAGTTGCGTTTGATGCAAAAAAAATTTGAACACGTCCATTTGAATTTTTGTCATTTATATATTATTATCTTTTCAATTCGGTTGTTGTCATAAAGGAAAAGGACCCGGCCACGTCAAGTAACAAGATTTAGTTATTGTGTGTATTAAATGTAAAAATTAGATAATTAATTTATAAAGATTAAAAAAAATAATTAATTTAATAATTTATAAAAATATGTGTTGATTTTTTAAAAAATACCCTCCCCAACAATATGCACTGAACTATCTTATCGATACTTTAATATGTATAATTAATAGAATAATTTGAAAAAAATTATAAAATTGAGAAGAGATAAATATATTTAGGAATAAAATAAACTCTTTAATTAGTTTTTATTTTACTGGTGGAGGAACCATATCATGCTACCGTTGTTCTGTCCTACTCTTAATAACTGAGACTAGGCTAAGTTAAAAATTTTGATATTGTCTCACTCATGTTTAGATTAGAAAAAGTACTTGAGTCCAAAAAAAAAAAAAGATTAGAAAAAGTACTCAACTTTTTTACTATTTTTTATTCCCTCATATATGAACTAATTAATTAATTTTTAAAAATTAAAAAAATTAATTAAATTAGTTATTTATAATTATGCATATTGTTTTTATGAATGAAATACTCTCTCTAATAATATGCATTAGAGCTATCACCTAACTAAATTTTCTGATCTGTACAATTAATAATATAAGTTTGAAGAAATATATTAAATGTGAAAACAAAATAAATTAAAATCTTATATTTAACTAAGATAAAGTAAACAACATATAATGGAGGCCAGGCTTGGGCTTATTGAGACCGGAGGCCATGAAGAACCCGGCTGAAATTGTAATTGGGCCCCAAAGTTAAAGTCTTCACCGATTGCGATTGTTTTGAAGCTTCAAGAATAAACTTATGTTGCAATAAAAATAAAAAAAACTTATGTTGCAATAATTGAAGCAACAAGCAAATGATACGACCGAAAAATTGTAGCTTCTTATTATTATTGTGGAAAACTAAGACAAAAGCTGGCAGATAAATTAAATAATAAGATTGATTTGGATCTTGGATCGTACATTTTGGACCATTTGGTTGGATGTTGGGAAGGATGCGATGATAATGATCAAATGGAGGTCCATTATTGAGCTAAATGGATGTTTGGCCAGCCTTCTTGAGCAAAGTAAAGTTGGTTATCCTATCAATACCTAAGAGTTATTAAATACTCCTCCGGTCCTTAATATAACACCATTTAACTAGTTTGATTAGATTAAGGAAGTTAGGTAAGTTAGTTAATTTAAAAAAAGTGACACATTTTTCCTAAAACACCATAATTATCTTTCTTAATACCCCTCTCCTTCTTCTATTTGATTATGATTGAGGGAGTATCTATAGGAGCAATTTAGAAAAAATTGATAAATATAAGAAATGGGTCTTATATTTAGGACCAAAACCAATCCAAGAATTAGGTCCTATATTAAGGACCAGAGGAGTAACTAATTTTTAAATATTAAAAAAAATAATTAAGTTCATTTTTCATAAAAATATCACTTTTGATTCTAAATATATGATCAACTTTGGAGACATTTTAGAACACTACCTTTAGTCCCAAAGTGGATTTTATTTTTAGAATCAGGGTAGTATATACTAGTTTTTTCAAATATTCTTATAATCACTAATGGCGAGTGGGTTTACTAAAAGAGGGATTTCGTTACTCACAATATGATGAACTAAAATTTAAATTTTCAGTAGGCGAAATGCTCACAATTAGTACTTAATAATATCTTGAATAAAATTGTTTCTAATAAAAATATATATATGCTTAGCAAAAAAACATACCTTACAATCATTGCATTAAAAATTATCCTCTAATCAAGATCTGAAAACTGAGCTCTTAATTTCGAACAGGAAGGATATATGTTTTGTGCAATAATGATCCGAAGGAGGAGTTCTGTGAATGACGACTGCAATCACACTCTATTAATGAATGGACTGTTTGTCCACAGCTCGTCATGTGAAATGACACCAAGTGTCCTCGTACATGCCATGCGTGCTACAGGACAGTGGCCACCTCCCCCATCTTCTCGGATGCTGGCGTGGGCTTAACATGAAGAAGACGAGAAAAGAAAGACCAAGGGCGATGGGCCTAACATGAACTTCTAATTACAAGCGAAACAATAATGCTCGTCTCTGATTACGGCTAATATTCTGCAGCATAAGTATATGAATAAAAGCGATTCTGATTTGTTAATGGTTCAGCCAGGTGACTCAAAGCTTTGGCACTTTGTTTGTCAGCAGAAGCATTTTACTGAGGAAGGGACGCAGTGGCAAGTCAGAAATGAAATTATGTCAACTTCTTCGACGTAGAATTAAGTTATAGATAATAACAATAATAATATATAAAAATTAAAAAATAAAAAACTGAGTTATAAATGTGCTAAAAATTTAGGAATTGAGTTACACCGAATTATAGTTGAATGAATAAGTTGTAAATAAGTTTAAAAGTTCAATGATTAAAAAATTAATTTTTCTAATACTTATTAGTATGAGTTAGGATAAAATGAGGGTGTTTACAGGCCGTGTAATTAATTTCCTTTGACAGCCGTGAATTTTCCTATTCTGTGACTTACATATAATGAAATTGGAAAACTTCCTTTTTTTTATTGGTTAATATAAAATGAAACCCGGAAATATTTATTTGGGTCTTTTTTTTTCCCCCTTAATGTTAGGCGATTATACTTTATAAGAACGAGATCTGTGGTGCTGGGATGGAATCTGAAATGTGGTTTTAAAAAAAAAAAAGAATGGAATCTGAAAATATTTATTTTAGATAATATACATAGTATCTGGCCTGAATAATTATATCTTATCCTGAAACCTTTTTGGAAAAATACTGAATTAGATGTCAGGAACCCAAGGGAGTGGAATTTATTTAGGGATGATCTTAAGAAATATAATTATTTAAAAGGATTAAGTAATAAAATATAAATCTAAAAATATCAATTAATCCCTAATCGAACTTCTTATGTATTATATTGTTCTATATCTTATTTTTTTTTTTAAAGAACAGATAATATTTATATCAAATTTCTTATATCTATTACCTCAAGTTCTCCAATAAAAAATGGCTATATTTTTATTTATGAAATATTAAAATTTAATAATATTTATTTATAAATTCATATGAAACAACATATGAATATATGTAATTGGATAACTTGATATAATATATATAAAATTTAATCTAAGTTTTTTTCTTAAAAAACCTAAAATTGTAATCGCCCCGATCCCCATAATCATATGCACTCAATGTCGACCATTATCTAGAGATGTGGGGCAAAGAATATTAACAATCAAAGATGCTTGATAGGAAAGCCCTCTTGTAGGATAAATGCAAGAGAAAGTGAAAAAAAAAAAAAATTTTCAAGCAACATCCATACCCATATTGATATATATATTTTTTATCTCTTTACGACTATTATTTTCAACTCAATTTTTTATTATACGCAAATTTGTTTTTCATAATGCTTTAACAATACTATTGTGCTACCCCATATTTCAAATTTCCTTACGGAGATACTTTCTCATCGGCGCACACCCCAAAACCACAGAGAGGAGAAGCCCTAGCACAACCCTCCGGATTCTCGCTGTTTCTCGCACGACAGCGGCAAGAACCAATTATCTTCATCTCCTTCTTTCGTGGCTATGGGATTTCTTTCGCACGAGGCTGAATTTTAAGATTGATGAACCCATTGTACTGGGCAATTGAATTGCACAAAGCGATAGAATACTATTTTTGGGGCCAATAAAGGCATGGATTTTAACTGTACAAATTGAGTTTGTTTTTGTCGATATATATATTTTTTTCCCTGGTGAAGTATGTGCGAATTGAGCCTGCTGGCGTGTTAGAGAGCCATCCCCTTTCTTCCTCTTCCCCTCATTCATCTACCTCTATCGATTGTTCTTTGGTTGGAGTGAAGATTTGGCTTCCCAGCACGCGTCCTCGCAAGGTCCGCACTTCTGTTGGTATAACACCTGGTTCGTTTAAGTCCCCTACTCCATTAATCTACTCAAAGCAAATCGCCTTTTCTCGAACAAACCAAATTTTAGAAACCAGTGGAGAAATTTTGAGAGGAGAGTTGTGTAGAATCCTTTGTTGACTACGTTAATTTGCGTGGTTTGAATTGCAAAATATTGCGATCTGATATCCCAGGAATGTGTCTTTGTAATCTGTGCCTTTGCTTTCTTTTGAAAAGAAAAATATATATAGATGCCTTCAAATGTGAGAAAAGCATGCCAAGGCACAGTCTTTTGTTGGTTACGTTAATTTGTGTGCCTGCGTTTTCTTTCATAATCATAAACACCCAAACTTCAGAAATAGCATAACAATGGAGCTGTACATAAATGATGTTTTTAGATGAATTAGAAAATGTTCTTAGCCTATATTTCTGAAGTTGAAGCATTAGAAGATAAATTATATACTCAGAATCTACAGCATTTTATGGGTAGTTAGATATTGTTACCTCTGTATTTAAAGTCTCTACTCTTCTACAATTTGATTGGAAAGTTTATAGTTGACGTAATCTATACTATGATAAATTTAGACTTCGGATGATGAGTTGGTTGTTTTTTTTTTTTTTGGCCATCACTTTGGATGATGAGTTGTTATTATAACGTATCAAGCGACTATGATATGAATTTGTTGTTTGGTTTGGGCACTAATCTTAATTTCAATTATATTTTTCTCTTTACCTTTTAGGATGGCCGTAAAAAGAAAAAGGGATCCTGTAGGCTCTAACACTTCTAAGGGCATTAAAAAAACGGATGAAGTTGATGACCCAAAAGTTCATCCGCTTGTAACTTCATGGGCCCATCTTCCCTACGATATATATTCTTACCACCATTCTAGTCAAACTTTCAATTAATTCAGTTTTGATTTGCAAGTTTACATGCAAGCATTGGCACTCCGTTATTTCAGACCCATATTTTGCTCAAATGCATTTTGATTGCGCACCTATAAGTGCTTTGGTGCGCATAAGTAATCTTAGACGTGGTTCAAGAACTTTCCATTACTTTACTTTGATGAGTTTAAGGGTAATGAAGCCTGGAATTTGCCAAGTAATAATGATTCTGGCCATGCTTGTTCATGTAAGGATTCTCTTAGGCCCAACTGTCCCAATCACATGATGCTTGAGGTTAAGTTCGAGCTTCCTCTTCATGAATCTAAAATGGTGCCAGTCGTTGAGACCCAAAAAGGGTCTTGAGGAGTGCTTACCAAATATCTTCTCCAAAAGATCAAAAGTTTGATGTAGCGAACTCTTGTAATGGCCTCCTCTGCTTATGCGATCTTTTTGAAAGAAATCCACTTGCTATTTGCCACCCAATCACAGGAGAGTTTATAGGACTTTCACAATCTGAGAATGATAAATTGACGAGAGTTCATGTCTATTCTGGACTTGGTTATCTCAAGAGAACTAATGAATATAAGGTGATAAGAATATATGACCAAACTTGGCTGCGTGATTTGCGCTATCCTTACGCAGGTATTGAGATACACACACTGGGGACTTGATTATGGAGAAACATCGAATATCATGGCCCATATTGGCTAACCATTAGATCTCCCACTTGTCTGAATGGATCGCTTTACTGACTTGTCTACAATGAGACAAGAATATCAATTTTATGTTTTGACTTTGAAAGTGAGACTTTTAATTCACTCCCTTGCCTCTCAAGAATATCACCTTTGACATTGAGAACTCCAAAAGCTAAAAGTCTTATTGGGTTCGGAGAATTAAAGGGAGGTCTCTACATATGTTGTCGATATCCAGGAACAAAATTTCTTAGGTTTTGGGCTATGAAAACGTGTGGTGTTGGCCAATCTTGGATTGAAGTTCTTAAATTTGATCATGATGATTCAAATAAGGGGCCATATTTATATCAACCAATAATAGGTTCTGCTGATCCTGGAATTTTGATTTATGATCCTCCTAGATTTTTTTTTATCTACTATGAACCTCAAAAGCAAGTATTCAGATGTTTTAAGGGTTGTGGGACCTCAAACAAGTTAGAACCAATTCTTCATATTCCAAGTCTCATCAGGCTACAGGATGCTGTTAAAGGTGACAATATCGAAGTGCTCAATGTCCATTCACGGTAATAATTAACACAACGCCTGTCTTACCTAAATAATGATGTTCGGTTTTTTAATAGCTTATGGTTCTTTAATACACTGATATGAATTTATATGTATAGGTGTGCGCCATCTAAATTGCAGGAGAATAAAGGAGTTTTGCAACTGACTAGGGTTGATCTAGGGGATATGAGCATCGAAGTTCTGAACTTCTAATCATGTTTTGTTCATTGGATTATAGTTACAATTAGTTGTTCTTCATATTAATTAAATAGGTCTTATATTAAGAACCGGAGAAGTGTAAAACGATATTTAATAAATTATAAAATAATAGGAGCTTACGTGGATAAATGTCACAAGTTAAAATTAGTTATATTCTTTCCAAGGCTCCCATTTCTGTAAAGTAATTTGGAATACTCTATTTCATTGGTCGAAACTACAAGTCATTAGTATTTAAGTCATTAAATGCTTTTTTCTTGAAATGCCCCTCACTAATCAAAGCATGAGGGAGAAGTAAGGGATTAACGAGAAGGAATATTCAACTAAATTGATTGATTATGATATTTTAGAGGAAAAAAACATATATCATATTTCTTATAACTAACTTAACCTACCTAACTTCTTTAATCTAATTTAGTTAAATAGGTCGATCACTATGAAGAAACTATGGGCCAAGCAAGTATCTCTCACAAGCTCCGTCCATAACTCGTTTGAGATCTGTGATTGGTACTTCTAACTCATCTTGAGCCTCCACCAAGTACTCCTTTGACCGTACAAAGTTTTTGGAAAGGTCAAGCTTTTTCCCATCCCCAGACGGATCAAACACAACTTCTACTTGTTTCTTCTGCACATTCTTTTGTTGGCACAACATCACACTAGAATCCATTTTTCCTTTGTGCTTATGACATACGCATATATGACACTATAGCATTGAGCTTCTTGTATAGATGTGAGGCTAGTAAGGTTTAAATCTTGCATGTTGTGTAATTTAAATTTCCATACGCAAGTTCATGCATATATTCTGATATTAGAATGTATAGTCAATGGTTCATTACGATCAATTCTTCAAGTCCAAGTGCACGCATAAGTAACAAAGCTAACATGATGGACATTCACCAATATTAGTCCATTCATTGAGCAATGTATCCTACTTGCATGAAGTTCATGAATCAACATGATAATGTTGAATGAATAAAGGATAAAATACATTATGAATGGGAACAAGTATATTTATGACCAACATGATGCTCCTGTATACCTCTCAAAGATCATTGAATCACGGCTAACATTAATAATGTATACATGTTGTTTAAATTTCCCTCGCCTCTATCACACCCGATATTCCAAACATCGACTAAACATGAGGATTAAGGGCATTTATGGGTCAAGTAAAATACTAGAATTCAAGTTAGGGTTGCGCATGTGAGAACAGTCCAGCTGGGGGAAAAGAATAATTTTAAAAAAGTATGGGGCAAAAGAATAATTATAAAAGAAGTCCAAAAATTCAGAAAAATTCATAAATGCAAGAAAAATAGGAAAAATATTTCCTGTATTTTTAAGGAAATAAAGGGGTATCAAAAGTGAAAATACCTCAAAAAAATTTATTGGCATAAAAAAACCTATTTTTTGCTAATTATGCAATATTAAATCAAAATGGAAAAAATTCAAAAATATGCATTGAGCCCAAATAATTTGAGAAACGTGGAAAATAATTACTTGAGTATTAGAAGGAATTTCTGGATGAATTATATTAGTTTTATTGGCTAGGAGTTGCCCAAAAGAATTAAAAATAACTATTAGAAAATGCTTTGAGTTTAAAGGAAGCTGAATTAAATAAAAGGCCCCCCAATTTTTACTATATTCAACGGCAAAAATGGTATTCAAAAAGTGATCTCCAGGACAGGATTGGAGGACAAAATGAATGGCCAAGATTTACCATTGAAAAGCAAAGCTAACGATGATTATATTCTAATTTGGCAAATAGTGATAGGTGGAAATTGTTTTTTTATTTTTGGCTAGAGAAACACTAACCAGCTGATCTGACTAACGTTACTCCCTACTTCTTCATAAGTCATTTCAGCCAGCACTTGAAAGAACAGACGAAAAGAAGGGTTTTCATGGAGTTTTGCATAAGCTAAGAGGGGGAGTAGTAAGCAAAAGCAAGTTCTAGCTGTTTTCACCAATGTTTCGCATAAATCCTTCCTAAAATAATGTTTTACACACCAAGAGCTCCTCATTCATAGTGTCAGCACCTTGAAAGGAGGATTTTGGAGGAAGATTCAAGGAGAAAAATTCAAAGAAACTATAGCAAGAAGTAGAGGTAAGCTCTAATTAATTAAAGTTGGTTTTGAGCAAAGTTTGACTAGGTTTTATCCAGTTCTTTTCGTTCATCCCTGCTGCCCTGTTTGGCGCCACTGTGTAGGATGAAAATATGGCTATTTGAGTTTTGGATAAAGAAACAAAGCATGGAAGCAAGTGGTTTTGATGATAGAATTTGAAAACGCCAAGCCATCAGAACTTTAAGGTCCATAGTCTGTCAAGTTTGAGATGAGAGCCGAGGGAGGGAAGGACAGTGAGAGTCAGGTAAGTTGACAGGTGGATGGTGACAGATCCACATCAGCAATAGCGGGTCAAAAACATTAATTTAGTCGTCAAAACTTAACACGTTATAATAGCAGGACGACGTTGCTATGAATTTTGAAACACCTAAGGTGACATTGAGCCAAAAATAGCTTCAAGATAGACATAACTCTTGAGCAAAATCTTTTGGAGCAAAATTGGACCTTAACTCTTAGTTTTTTTTTAATGATTAGGACAAATTTGCTCCCTTTTTTTAAGCTTTTGGAATGATATTAATCATACAAAAACTTCTGCATACTTAGAGTTCCAATCCAAAAACTTTTAAAAACAAAATTGGACCTTAATAGCAACAACGACACACGTGCACACAAAAACAAAATTAAGACAAGAATTTGGGAGTTCTCTGTGTAAATATAATGAGCAGACCTAACTATGAAAGACCCCCTAAACATAAGCCCATTAACATTGATTATGTAGCCCAACATAAGAGGCATTACCTACTTGGCCATTAATACATCGAGAGACTCTGTCGAGTATCAGCAAAGCAGAATCTATCCTAAATGACACTGTAAGATAATTCTCTCGACCTATGTATCAATGAGTCACTTTTAACCAATTTTATTAGAGTTAATAAAATTTTTAATCCTAATTAATTGTACTTTAAATTTAGAATTTTTTTTAATTTTATCCCTATTTAATATATACAATTTTCAGGAAAATAATAATGCAGACAATAATAACTGAATGGTAAAATAATATATTCATGTTAAAAACTTAATCATTTCACTTATAAATAGTACACAATCTTTTCTTTCAGGCTTATAAATAGAACTAGACAGAAGGAGTAATTGGTTTCAGGGATCATAAAATCGGCAGAGAAAACGTATATCAGTGGTAAAAATGACACTTGTATGTATTAAAGATCTCCTGATGATTGATATTTAGTTAAAGAACTTATATAAATCATCATTAATATAATACAAATCATTAAGTAGGATGGGGAGGGAGAATATTAAGAAAGATGACTATGGTATTTCAGAAAAAAAACATTATATTTCTAATAATTTCAAAAAAATAAAAATTATAGAATTAATTTTTCTAAAAAAATAATAAAATCAATTGTCTCAAAATAATGTAAATAAGTTTTAAAGAGATGGTCTCAAAATAATGAAATTAGTTGTTTTTTTTTTTCAGTTTCGTATCTTGGTCCCTGGAGAGCACAAACAAACGTTCTAAGTGTAAGGAGAGAGGAGCAAGTGGTAATTAAGAGCAAAGGTATTGGAGTGTTAGGAAAGAAAGAAAATTTTTTTTTGCCCCGGGCTTCCGGTCCCCCCGGGGGGGGGGGGGGAACGTGAGCTTATAATTGCAAGCGAAACAATAATACTCCTCTCTGATTATGGGCTAATATTCTGCAGCATAAGTATATGAATAGAAGCGATTCTGATTTGTTAATGGTTTAGCCAGGTGACTCGAAGCTTTGGCACTTTGTTTGTCAGTAGAAGCATTTTATTGAGGAAGGAAATGGAATTAATGTCAACTTCTTCAATGATAAGTGGTTATTTCCAGATAGAAAAAAAATAAGAGTTGTGCTTAAGACCTTTATCAAAGGATGAGAATGGTTCAGCAGTAGCTGACTGAGTTGCTCATGGGTCATGGGATTTCACGAGGCCTGGTACTGTTGTTTCGAGTGAAGTAATATAGCGCCTTATACAGCTAGACTCCCACCCTTATCTAATGCTGGAAATGACGTGATGATGTGGAAAAGTACTAACCATGGTAATTTCACTGTGAAAAGTGCTTATTTCTTGATTGGGAGGCAACTCTCCTAATTTATATAGCTCTACTTATAAATTGATTTGGCATTGGCGAGGAATTGAAAGAATAAGAGTCTTTATGTGGTTAGTTTATAATAATAGGTTACCCACTAATGCTTTGTGCAGTAAGTGGTCTGCTACATCCCCTTTGTGTTATTCTTGTAATTTAGAGGTTGAGGATATCTTACATGTGTTTCGGGATTGCCAATATGCTGCACAGATGTGGTTACAACTTGTGGATCCTAAATTTGATAATGCCATCTTTGCTGCACTTTGAGAGAATGGATGAACTTAAATCTTAAAAAGGAATTAGGAAGACATTTGTCTTCAAGATGGAATCTTATCTGGGGAGTTGCTTGTTGGAAGAAACTTTGGCTATGGCGGAATAATACTATTTTTATGGATGATTTTGTGAAACCAGCAAATCGTGCATCCACTATTAATGCAGAATTGGACGTTATTTGCGCAGATAAATGAAATTCTTACTATGCGGAATCAATCAGTGTCCGGTAGCTCTGTTAAATGGCAGGCTCCCCCTGTTGATTGGGTGAAAGTCAATGTAGATGGGGCAATGCCAGCATCAACAAGTAGAGCAAGCTGTGGAGGAGTGACAAGGGATGAATGTGGGAGTTGGATTACAGGGTTTTCACAAAGCCCCTGGTATGTGCAGCGTTCTTGAGTCAGAGGAATGAGCTGTGTATAAAGGTCTCAAATTAGTTTTGGATATGAAAAAGAACTCCTTGAATCTGATTCAAAAAATGTGGTGGAAATAATTGTTGGAAATAGGAACTAGTCCATCTGCAGTCTCGTGATCATTTAAATTATGAATATTCTAAAGCTTCATTGGGAAGTGAAAATCGTGCACATTCAGCAAAACCGAGTAGCAGACTTTCTTACAAAGGATGGGTTATCCAAAACTAATTTTTTTTGGTTCTGTGTTCTTCTCATCTGAGGGCGTTAGTTTCTGGAGAATGTTTGGGATCTAGATCCCTACCTACTTAGTTTTATTTCTTTCTTTTTTTTGGGGGGGTGGTTTGCCCTCTTATGTAGCCAGGAAAAAAAAAATAATACTCCTCTTTTATTCTAATCAATGTAGGAGCTAAAGGAAGTATTATTTCCAATCCTTAATATTAAAACTAGTTGGTTAATTTGAGTAGATTAAAAAAATTGTTGAGTTGATTATTTGTAATAATTAGGTGTTGTCTTCCCTAAAATACCCTTGCTAATAATGTATTAACTAAAACTACCATTTAATTAAACCTTTAACATTTACAACTACTATAAGGACTACTTTAAAAAAAAAAAAAGATAGACATGGGAGATGAAGTGGATTAGAGTCTTATTTAGAACTAAATTAAAAACCAAACTAGTTTTTATATTAAGGACCGTAGGTAGTATTTGATTTCATGCTAAGTTTAATATCCCAATCCATTTTGTTGTCTCATAAATTTATTATTTATTTTCCAAATAAATTGGTTAGCTGTGGGTACATATTTTAATTTATTGATGTAAAACAAAAAAAATCTTAAAATGAGAAATTTCTGGAAAATTTAGGCAAATTATTATGTCATATAAAATTGTGCATATGGGATCAAATTCCCTACAACTTATAGAACATTGAAAAATTGAAAAAAAAAAAATCAAAATGCTGCTAGCTACACCGATATATGTTGAACTAAGGAGTATAATTAGAAGATTTAATCCTTCGTATGTTAGCATCTGCTCAAGCACTGTTAAGAGTAGAAGTCTGTTTTCACTCTCCAAAGAAACATTGTTGATGAAACCCAATTATTCGCATCCAGCTTGTCAAATCCCATGGCAGGCTCCTTTTATAAATTTTTACATTGCTAAGTAATACAATCATTCATGAAGGCAGACTAGCTTTTACGTTGTTGAAGTTGATTATATGTAATAAAAACTAGGCCATTGATTAGTTATAGTACGTAATTTATGTTTGTTCACCACTGCCCTCTGTCGGCCACTCTTGTACTTCCCATTTTCTAATGCCTTCACAATCACATTCATGCCTACCTTACTATCATTTCTTCTCTATCAACAATTAATATCATATATATGCAATTTGACCTATCTCTAAATATAATATATATATATATATATAATCAAAAGAAAGCAGGCATAAATTCAGGTATGTACCACAAAGGTATCACCAATATCAATAACAAAGGAGTTAGGAACAGGTGAAACAGTATGCCATTTATCGTGGGTAAAATTTTTCAATCCGCAGACATGGTCTTGGTGGAACAGAGTGACTGAAGTTGGATCACAATGTGGTCGTGTGGCAAGGACTTCAGTGGGCACTTGGCAATAGGTGTGAAGTATAGATTAACTCTTCTGTTAGTTTAATTATAACAATATTCATTTATCTATCTATTACCATTCTGATTCTTTTTAATTGTTACTTCTATGAAGGAATTTTAGTCTTTTTTATTTGTCACTTGTACTATTTTTAATGCTTTATTTCTAATTCTGCCCCTATTAATCAAGAGAGACAAATGTAAAGGTGAAGATAGAGGGAATGGATGAGAAAAAATTAATAAGGGTAAAAGTGAAAGATTTTAGGGAAAATGACAATAAAATACCACTTGAATTCCAAAAAGACAAATAAGGGACCTGAATAAGCAAAATGACAAATAGGGCACTGGGTACCAATCTGGAATTTTGATTTTTGATGTCAAAACATGTTGCAAAACCCATTGACAAAGTAGTAACTCTCACTATGAAAGTTGTAAATCCCACTATGTGTTTTGTAAAATTCAGCGTGGAATTGTATTGTTTTTTACAGAAAAGTTGCCTAACCCCTCAAAACAGGTTGTAAAAGCCATTGACTAAGTAGTAATTCTCATTATGAAAGTTGTAAATCCCACTATGTGTTTGTAAAATTAGGCAAAACTTGCTCGGCCCTTCAAAACAGGTTGTAAAACCCATTGACGAAGTAGTACTCTCACTATGAAAGTTGTAAATCCCACTATGTGTTTTGTAAAATTCAAAATCAAAATCCCATATTAGTACCTGATGCCTTCTTTGTCATTTTGCTTATTCAGGTCCCTTATTTGTCTTTTTGGAATTCAAGTGGTATTTTATTGTCATTTTCCCAAGATTTTATGATTTAATGATCTTCTTAGTAAGTGAGAAAATATACAATTGACAATTAAAAAGGATCGGAGCGGTAGTTTGTTATGTAAATTGTCTCAGGTTATAAATACTTGATGTTCATTAATCCAATACGATAATTTTTATATCAATTGGCCGCTTAAAAAATTCACCTATTTGCTCGTAAACCGTCTTGATCAAAGATCATTAACACCATGGTCGATCACCATGGAGAAACCATGGGCTGAGCAAGCATATATCTCTTACAAGCTCCTTCCATGACTCCTTTGAGATCTATAATTGGCACTTCTAACTCATCTTGAGCCCCCACCAAGTACTCCTTCGAACATAAAAAGTTTTTGGAAAGGTCAAGCTTTTTCCCATCCTTAGAGGGATCAAACACAGCTTCTCCTACTTGTTTCTTCTGCACGTTCTTTTGTTGGCACAACATCACACTAGAATCCATTTTTCCTTTTGTGTTATGACATACGCATATATAACACTATAGCATTGAGCTTCTTATGAAGACGTGAAGCTAGTAAGGTTTAAATCTTGCATGTTGTGTAATTTAAACTTCCTTACGCAAGTTCATGCATATATTCTGATATTAGAATGTATAGTCAATGGTTCATCACCATCAATTCTTCACGTCCAAGTGCACCCATTAGTAGCAAAGCTAATATGATGGACATTCACCAATATTAGTCCATTCATTGAGCAATGTATCCTACATGCATGAAGTTCATGAATCAACATTATAATGTTGAATGAATAAAGGATAAAAGACATTATGAATGGGAACAAATACATGTATGCTCCACATGATACTCCTATATACCTCTCAAAGATCATTGAATCACGGCTAACGTTAATAATACGTACATGTTGTTTGAAGTTGGAGCTGGGATTTCCCTCACCACTATCACATCTGATATTCCAGATATCGACTAAGCATGAGGATTAAGGGCATTTATGGGTTAAGTAAAATTTTACAATTCAAGTTAAGGTAAAGTATGTGAGAACAGTCCGGTTGGGGCAAAAGCATAATTTTAAAAAGGTATGGAACGAAAAGAATAATTATAAAAAAGTTCCATAAATTCAAGAAAAATAGGAAAAATATTTCTGGTATTTTTAGGGGTAGAAAGGGGTATCAAAGGTGAAACTACCTCAAAAACAATTTATTGGAATAAAAAAACCTATTTTTTTGGCTAATTAAGTGTATTAAATCAAAATGGAAAAACTCAAAAATATGCATTGAGCCCAAATAATTTGAGAAACGCGGGAAATAACTACTTGAGGATTGGAAGGAATTTCTGGATGAATTACATTAGTTTTATTGTCTAGGATTTGCCCAAAAGAATTAAAAATAACTATTAGAAAATGCTTTGAGTTTAAAGGAAACTGAATTAAATTAAAGGCTCCCAAGAGATGAGAGAGAGAGGGAACCCGACGCCGTCACTGGAGGAGAAGGACCCCCTCAAGCGAAGCCGGAAGAAGGTTCGAGCGGATGTAGTTGAGTTTATGTGTGGACAAAAGCTGGTTCCTCGTGATGAGGAATGGATGCATGACGAGACCTTGGAGGAGGCTGAGGAGAACAACCAGGGGGGAAGGCTCGGAGACTTCAAGTTTGAAGTGGAAATCATTTAAACATGCGGTTATGAATGAGAATGAAGACAGCGAAGTAGAGGAAGATTGGTGGAGCGAAGGTCGGTGGAAGGAAAGAATCTCTGTTGCAATGACAGAAAGGGGTCCAAACGTTATTATACCCCCTGAGGAGAAGTAGAGGCTTGCGAAACGATGGAAGAATGCTTTAATCGTGAAGTTAATAGGTAGAATGGTGAACCCTGATTATCTCGAAACTAAGGTGAAGTAGTTGTGGGCGAAACAAGGAGAGGTGGAAACGATAGATGTAGGCTCGGGTTTTTTCGTCGTGCAATTCACAAAAACACCGGACTATGATCTGGCCTTGACTGGGGGGCCTTGGTTACTCTATGACCACTATCTAGCGGTGCAACCTTGGAAGCAAGATTTTGAGCCAGAAGAGGAACGGATTACAAAGGTTGCTGCATGGATCAGGATTGACAAGCTATCATTAGATTACTATGATCAAGGTATATTGCATGTCTTAGGATCTCAGGTGGGAAAAGTGCTCAAGATGGATATGACTACGCTTAAGCGAAAGAAAGGTCGATTTGCACGGTTGTGTGTGGAATTGGATTTGAGTGCACTGCTTCGGTCATTAATCCTTATAAATGGCAAGGCAAAGAGGGTGCAGTATGAAGGTATCCATCTGATTTGCTTTTGATGCGGACGGTATGGGCATGATGAAGACCATTGCCCCTATAAACAACAGAACGTCACAAATGTGCAAAGCCAATGCTCAGGGGGGAGACGGCCGAGGAGTTGGCGAAGAAGGATGGGGGTTGGGGTGCCATGGAGGAAGGTCAGCAGGGCGAAAACCTATCAGAAGAGGTGGCAGGAAAAATCTATGACAATTAGATGGTGGTGCAGCGGCCGCGACGGCCGACGCGGTTCGCTCATCGGACGGTAACCCTTAATGAAGGTAGGTGGGATTCTAGGCTGCAAGGAGGGAGTGGTTCTCGCTTCCAGGCATTGAATGTGGAGCATAATAAGGGAGTTAATGGTGGATCCCAACAAGTTAGCGAGAAAAGTCCGCTCGGGAATATTTCGAATCTAGTTCCTAATATACCATTTCAAAGACAGGGCTTAGAAAATAAAGGGAAGATGAGTAGGCCAATGAGAAAGTCTATGGGAAACGGGATTAAAGCTAAAGAAGTGAATAACAAGGGAGAACGCACTAATGGTAGGTCCAAGTCTCAGGAAGTGGAGTCGAGTGACATATTTACCCTCATGCGGGCAAAGGAGAGGTTGGGCTTGGAGAACGAAGTTGAGAGGGAGGGAGAGAAAGAGAATGGAATGGACCAACCTATAAGAAAAATAATAGAAGGGGAGTCTAGTGAATCAAGAAACGGAAACACTCAGACCCCAAAACCTGTCGGCACCGTAATGGTAGAAGACATAGAAACAGCGGGGAACCCGATAGATCCTGGTGCAATGCAGGCGGGGAATTTCTTCGTTCACTCGAATCCGTTGTCGGCTGACCAAAGTGGTATACTATGATGGACCTGGGTCATACCTAGGATGAGACTTTGCAGTAGTCGGGCTCTTTTTCTTTCCTTATGCTGTTTGTTATGATGAATACCAATATTATAGTGTGGAATTCGAGAGGTGTTGGAGGGAAGGCCTTTCCGAGGCTCCTCAATGAATTGCGCAGGAAGTATGATGCGAAGTTTATAGCTATACTAGAACCAAGGTAGGGGAGAGCAAAAGCAGAGTCTCTGGCACGTCAAATGGGTTTACTTAAGCTGGAAGTGGTAGATACAACGGGATTTAGTGGAGGGATATGGTGTTTTTGGGACAAAGAGGTAGATTTTATAGTGACCCAGAAGTTGTCACAAGTGTTACATGGCTCGTTCAATATAGGCAAAACAAGTGCTTGGGATCTTTCTATAGTCTATGGTCACCCGAATAGGATTAAGCGGCGCTCCCTTTGGGAAGAACTTCAGCACATATATGCTACTGGTGTTGGAAAATGGTGTGTGGCTGGAGATTTCAATGCCACGTTGCGGGGCAATGAACGAGTACCTATGAACAAAGGCCTGAATGGTGCTGACAAATCCTTTGTTGATTGGGTTCGAGGTTGTTATTTGAATGAAGTTGATTTCCAAGGTCCACGTTTCACGTGGAGCAGGGGGAATTCGTACAGCAGAATAGATCGCGTTCTTGCTAACTCTGAGTGGTTCGAGACCTTTACTGACGCCTCGATCTTGCACCTGCCCAAATTAAAATCTGACCACTGCCCTCTACTGGTAAAAGTGAACAGACAACGCAGAAGTAGGAGCAAGACAAACCACTTTCGCTTCTTTGCCCCTTGGGTTACCCATGAGGGCTTTAATGATGTTGTGAGAAATGCCTGGAGAAGCTCCAATAGCTGGGAAGCTAACATGGGAAACTGCAAAGAAGACGTGCTGGAGTGGAATCGCTCAGTGTTCGGAAATATTAATAGAAGGAAGGCAAAGTTACTAGCGAAACTAGATCGGCTAAATAAGCAAGATGCTAGAAGCACCCTTTTGGAGCGAAAACGGCAGGAAACTTGGGAGGATTTGGAAAGATGTCTAATTCAGGAAGAGATTATGTGGCTTTAGCGTTCAAGGTGCAACTGGTATGTCAATGGCGACAAGAATACACGATATTTCCATACAGTCACTAATTATCGACGACGTAAAAAAACAATTGAGGCGCTGCAAGACGAGAATGGAAATTGGAGCTATGATCCAGACTTACTGAAGAGAGCAGGAACCAGATTCTTTCAGGAGTTGTACCATGGTGAGGCTACGTACTCTAATTCTGTTAACTTGGGGAGATGCTTTCCTACTGTTTAGACTAGTTGCTTGGAAATGCTAGATTCAAATATTACTAGACAGGAAGTCAAACTAGCGGTGTTTAGTATGGGGGCGTTGAAGGCTCCAGGACCAAACGGATTGAATCCGCTTTTTTTCCAAAGTCAATGGGAAGTGGTAGGGAATACAGTTGTAGACATGGTTCGCGATATTTTTTCCAACCCGACAGAAGTGAAGAGAATAAACAACACGAATATCACTATTATTCCTAAAGTGGATTCTCCACAGACGTTTAAGGACTTCTGGCCAATCAGCCTGTGTAATGTGGTGTATAAAGTGATTACTAAGATTCTTGCTAACAAACTAAAGAGAATTATGCCTAAAATTATAGCCCCAAACTAGTGTAGTTTCGTACCCGGACAGTAAAGTTCTGATAATATTATCTTGGCACAGGAAGTTATTCACTCTATGAGGAATTTGAAGCGGAAGAAAGGATTTATGGCGTTGAAAATTGACCTAGAGAAAGCTTATGATAGGATTCACTGGGACTTTGTGATCCAATGCTTGAGAGAGCTAAAGATCCCAGACAGATTTTTGAACCTCGTCTACCATTGTATTACTTCAGCTGAAATGCAGATTATTTGGAATGGGTCTAGGGGGTATTCATTTACTCCAAGCCGCGGAATTAGACAAGGTGACCCCTTATCACCATATATTTTTGTACTAGTGATGGAGAAACTCGCTCACCTGATCCAAACCGAAGTGGAACTCGGCAACTGGCTCCCTTTTAAACTGAATAAAAATGGCACAGAAATCTCTCATTTGTTTTTTGCAGACGATTTAATACTTTTTACGGAGGCAAGCATGGAGCAAGCTGGGGTTATTAAAGCCTGCTTAGATGACTTCTGCTCGGCAACAGGAGAAAAAGTAAATGAGGCTAAGTCAAGGATTTTCTTTTCATCAAACGTGAACCACACGCGAAGGAATGAGATTAGTGGATTTCTCGGCTTTACCCCCATTGCAGATTTGGGGAAGTACTTGGGGGTCCCCTTACATCACCAACGGGTCACTAAACAGATGTATCAATACGTGTTAAACAAAATGGATAACAGATTGTCAAGCTGGAAGGCGAACGCTTTATCGATGGCAGCTAGGCATACTTTGGTGTCTTCAGTAGTGGCGGCAATTTCGTCATACACCATGCAATCAATGATGATGCCTGCTGGTGTTTTAGACGAAATTGACAAACGAGCTACGAATTTCCTCTAGGGCAGTACAGGTTTGGTGAAAAAAATTCATCTGGTCGCGTGGTGTAAAAACCCTCTACCTCAAGACATTTTAACCCATCATAAAACCTCTACTATGGTAGAAAAGGAGAGCTGTTAAAACGAGCTACCATAGTAGAAGGAAAATTTCATATTTTTAGAAATTGACTTTCAAGCTCGGGTCAACCCGTAAGACGTTGCATGCAACTAAAATAATCCATTCATATACATCTACTGGGCCTCCGAGCCTCCGGCCTGGGTAACAACAAACATCACATCAGCCCATCTAGATGATTCCCAACCAAATAATCCAGAGTTCATAAAACACTAGCAATGGCCTCCGGCCAACCAAAATAAGGAGATACATTCTCTCCAGTTTACAACAAGGCCGGGTAATCAAATATATCAAAAAGTAGTCCTAACTGTGGCAATATATACTAGTCATACATATACAAATGCTAGAGGCCTAAAGCTAACCAAGCTCAAGCCTCTGCGTCTCTTCCCGATGGCCCACGCCTGGAACCTTCACCTGAAAACATTGTAAACCACGGGGTGAGACAAAGTCTCAGTAACCAACCTTTCCAATACTAGGTACTACTAAATAGGTGCTCGTGAGGTGTCAAGTAGGGCAGTTCACAAACAATATAAAACGATAGCCACAACAATTCATGTAAGTGCAATGATGCAATCCCATCAACCAAATCCCTCACTTTGGGGGATTTTCAGGAGCCGAAGCCGGCCTATCCCTCACTATGGGGGACGTAAGGAGCCATAAAAGGCCTATCCCTCACTCTGGGGGACGTAGGGAGCCAAAAGGCCTATCTCTCACTATGGGGGACGTACTAAGCCAACCATCATGCATTAATGGAGGCCTTACCACGTGGTAGTAACAGACAAAACTCTCACCAATTCCCAATTAATGCATCATGCTCAAATCATAATCAAAGAGTAATAATCATTTCACAATTAACCTCATTCAATGGCATATCCTTCACAATTTCAAGATTTCATTCATCATCAATTAAAAACCCCACAAGACGGTTTTCCCTTTTTATATACAACATACAGTTCGAACATAATTACTACTTAAAGCACAAAACACAAATCTATTCACAATACCACAGAAGCAAGTACTAAGGATTGGAAAGTGGTTACCTCTCGCCTGAGCAAGGAACAACAAACCAACGATGTGGCCCCGTGCACCACCAAGACTCACAACCGGTCTACACAAGCACACAAACACACAACCATCATATATTAGCTTTCAAACTAATAATGTGGTCAACACAACACTTGGGGACACAAAATTCCTATCTCCCATCAAAACTCTACCCAACTCAAAGGGTATATCTATCAAGGCAACACTCCAAAGTCATACCAATCCATTAACACCTTAATTCCTTTCCAAACATCAATTAAGATTCACAACCTCAAGGACCCACTATGGAATTCTACACCCAAACATCCCATTTGAGCAATTAAGGTTCCAACAACAATTCTAAACCGATTATACATCCAATTTAACCCTCCTTAACATAACCCAATTCACAAAACCCACAATCAATCTCTACATTGTCATCCTCAATCCCAAATCATCCAATTCCATAAACCCTAGCTCCAAAAATTCAAGATTCTTTAAATCCAAGGAAACTACACCGATTAAATACTTAAACTAACCCAATGCAATCAATTAAACTCAAAACAATCGGTCAAAAACCTCAATTCCATCACAACTTAGAAAATCCTAGGGTTCCACCAAAAATCCTCAGAAATTCCAAGAAATTCCAATAAAGAAAGAAGATTAGAGGTTAAAATCACTTACTTGAGGTAATGGATCCTTAGAAATGCCCCCTCCAAGCCAAAATACCGAAACCCTAGCAGAGCCTCTCTCTCTACCTCAGATTTTCTTATTTTTCGCACGCTGAACTGCTCCCGCGAATATATAGATTCGCGACCTTTCGCCGCGGCGAACCAATCCCGAGAGGGATTACTCGCCTGAAAACTTGACTTCGCTGCGGCGAACCCCAATCTTCGCCGCGGCGAAAGCTTCCCGAGAGGAAACTCTCGCTCGCCCAGAAAACATTCGCCGCGGCGAAACCTTCCCGAAAGGGAAGCCTCGCTCACCCGAACAACTTCGCCGCGGCGTCCCCAAGACTTCGCCGCGGCCAAACCTTCCCGAGAAGACACTCCCCTCTGAAACTCCCGGTGCGCCGCGGCGAACATACCCTGAGAGGAGTACGTTCATCTATTCCTCCAACATACCTCAAATTCAACCCAAACACCAAGATCAAGATTAAATTGCTAATCCATCCTCAAAATCAACCAAAAGAAGCTATTAAAACCCGATAAAACTCAGGATGTTACACGTGGGATGATGTTTGCAGAAGTAAAGAAGAGGGAGGCCTTGGGCTTCGGAGTGCACGGAAGCAGAACAAGGCTTTCATGATGAAATTGGGATGGGTTTGGTAAATCGAAGAGAGACTCTTTGGGTGAAGCTTATGTGGGAGAAATACAAGTGCGGTAATGACGTACTTCCAACAATTAGCAGGAAGAAGGTTGAGTCACAGGCTTGGAAAGGTGTTAGGCAAACGTGGGGTCTAACAGAAAAGTGTATTGGTTGGAAGCTTGGCGATGGTAGTAGGATTAGGTTTTGGGAGGATTGTTGGATCCCAAACCATGAGAAAGTTTTGCAGTTTGCTATCCGGGAAGTCCCAGAGAGTATGCGGGAGGATCGCGTCACTACCTACGTGTCCGATTCTGGTACTTGGGAGTGGCAGAAGTTTGCAGAATTTCTACTGAACACAATCTTGAACACCATAAACCAAACTTATCCCTACGTACGCGGGGAGTCCTGTGATAGACCGGTCTGGAAAGGGTCGAGCAATGGAGAGTTCTCAGTTAAAGCCACGTATAGTATGCTAAGTGGTGAGAGCTTTGTTTCGAACAGGGGGGTCTGGAGAAAGATATGGAAACTTCATGTGCCTTAGAGATGCAAGACTTTCTTGTGGTTATGTGCTAGAGGACGGTTGTTGACGAACGGTGCCAAAATGGAGAGAGGAATGGTACATAGTAATAAGTGTGTTTTCTGTGAGAATGTAAAGGAAGATACTTTGCATGCTCTGAGAGACTGTAGCCTCGCGTCACCATGCTGGGAGAGAACTGTGCCTAGACAACTACGTGAGAAGTTTTTCCGTCTTGATGATGCTGTACGTTGGTTACTATGGAACCTGTCTCAAACTGAGAAGTACTCTGGGGTCACGTGGAGCACTTGGTTTGCCATCTTGTGTAGACAGGTGTGGTTGAATAGGAATGAAGGAGTTTTCCAGGATAAGGCGATAGGGCCGCAAGGGGTAATATGCAAAGCAAGGGCACAAACAGTTTGGGCAGATGCGGGACTCTGTCAGTTGGATCTAGAGCAGTCTGGTACAAAAGGGTGGCAGGCTCCTTGTGTGGGCTGGATCAAGTTCAATGTAGATGGTGCTTGCTCATTAGCTGGGAACAGGACAGCTTGTGGTGGTATTGCGCGTAGGACTGATGGAAGTTTTGTGCATGGCTTTATGTTCCATATGGGAAGGGGTAGTAGTCTTCGAGCTAAGATTTGGGCAGTGGTTTGGGCCTTGAAAAGAGCTTGGGACCTGAGATGGCGTAAGGTTATTGTAGAAACGGATTGCTGGGAGATCGCTGAACTCCTTGGGGCAGGATGGAATGAGGCACATCCAGAAGGGGAGTTACTCTCTGAGATACGGTCTTGGATGAGTCAAGATTGGGAGACAAGGATTGAGTGGTGTAGCCGTGATAAGAACACCATCACTGATACACTTGCGAAGGAAGCTTTGCAGATCGCTCCTGGTGCTGTGTTTTTTGATTCCCCCTAACTTCATTTTAGAGTCGGTTGCTTCAGAAGCAGGCACGTAGTGCACTAAGTTTGGGCTTATTCAATCAAAAAAAAAAAATTAAAGGCTCCCAATTTTTACTATATATAATAGCAAAAATGGGATTCAAAAAGTGATCTCAAGAACAGGATTGGAGGACAAAATGAATGGCCAAGATTTACCATTGAAAAGCAAAGCTAATGATGATTATATTCTAATTTGGCAAATAGTGATAGGTGGAAATATATATTTTTTTAATTAGAGAAACATTGACCAGCTGACCAACTTTACTCCCTCCTTCTTCATTAAGCCATTTCGGCCAGCACTTGAGAAAAAGGACGAAAAGGAGGGCTTTCGTGGAGTTTTGAGAAAGCAGATTCTAGCTATTTTCACCAATTTTTTGCATAAATCCTTCCTAAAATAGTGTTATACACACCAAGAGCTCGTCATTCACAGTGTCAGCATCTTGAAAGGAGGATTTTGGAGGAAGATTCAAGGAGAAAAATTCAAAGAAACCAAGAATTAACTACAGCAAGAAGTAGAGGTAAGCTTTAAATTAAAGTTGGTTTTGAGCAAAGCTTCACTAGGTTGTATCCAGTTCTTTTTCGTTCATGCCTGCTACCCTGTTTGGCACTACTGTCACTATAAAAAAATTGACTTTTAGGGATGACAGAAGTCGCTATTGAAAGTGATCACTAAAAGTTTTGAGCGATGACAGCCAAGTCATTGTTGTAGCGACATCATTGCCAGTTGCTTGCCAAGTGTCACCACGTCACTCGCGCTATGCCACGTGCCCACACCTCGACGCGTCACGTCGCCAATTGGATATTATCATTATAAATATGACACTTCCATGGTTTGAACTCCTAGCCTCCTTCTACGTCCCTTCTTCTTACCATTGAGTTAGAATGAATTTGGTGATAATTATTGTAAAATTAAATATATATTTATAATATTAATAAAATATTGAAATAGACTTTCAGTGGTGATTAAAACTACTCTTTAGCAACGACCAAAAATGTCGCTGCTAGAAGTGTCCTTTGACAGTAACAAAAAGCCACTACTAAATGTTATTATATTAAATATTGTTAAATAATAATACTATTATTAAATATTTATATTTAATTTTCTTATTTGATTAAAATATTTATTTATAATATTCATTTGTATAAAAAAATAATTCATACAATATTATTTGTTATATTTTTTATTTGTAATTATTTAAGCTATTATATTATTTATTTTAATATTTATATTTATAATTATGAAATATGAAAATAGTATATAAAAATAATAAAATTTTATTATAAATTTTATCATGATTATTTAACTCTATCACATGCATATAATTATAATATCTCACTTACACACTCATTTCTTCCTCCTTTCCTCTCTCTTACTCTCGCACATACTATATTATCTCTCTAACCCTCTCTTTCTCTCCCTCTCTAACACAATAACATGTAAAAATTACTTTGTTTTGTCATAACAAATCATATTAATAAACAAAATTATTGTCTAGATATGACATTTTTTTTAAAAAAAAAAACCTTAAAATAAACTTTCAGGGACCACTTGCCTATTATATTAAATATTGTTAAATAATAATACTATTATTAAATATTTATATTTAGTTGTCTTATTTAATTATTTATTTATAATATCCATTTTGTATAAAACATAATCCATACAATATTATTTTTTATATTTTTTATTTATAATTATTTAAGCTATTATATTATTTATTTTAATATTTATATTTATAATTATAAAACATGAAAATAGTATATAAAAATAATACAATTTAATTATAAAGTTTATCATGATTATTTAATTCTCACACGCACATAATTATAATATCTCACTTTCATATACACACTCTCTTTTTTCCTCCTTCCCTCTCTCTTACTCTCACACGCACACTCCATATTATCTCTCTAATCCTCTCTTTCTCTCTCTAATACAATTACATGTAAAAATACTTTATTTTGTCATAATAAATCATATTAATGAACAAAATTATTACTTAAATATGATATTTTTTATCAAAAAACTTAAACTAATAATACAAAGTTAAAATAAACTTGAAACTACCTTTTAGCGATGACAAAAAATATTACTGCTAAAAGGTACTTTCAATGGCGATATGTTGAGTCACCACTAAAAGTTTCTTTCAACGGCAACAATAATTGTCACCGCTAAAAGTCGTTTTCAATGACGACATTAGTAGTCACCGTTAAAAGTTTTAGTTTTGAAAATTGACTTTTAGTGGCGATTCTAAAAAGCCACCACTAAAAATCACACTTTTAGCGGTGTGATTTTGTATCGTGGCTGAAAGTCATTTCATTGTAGTGTTTGTAGGATGAAAATGTGGCGATATGTTGAGTCACCGTTAAAAGAAACAAAGCATGGAAGGAAGTGGCTTTGATGATAGAATTTTAAAATGCCAAGCCATAAGAACTTTAAGGTCCATAGAGTCTGTCAAGTTTGAGCTGAGAGCTGAAGAAGCAGGGGAGGAGAGTGAGAGTCAGGTAAGTTGACAGGTGGACGGTGACAGACCCACATCAGCAATAGTGGGTCAAAAACATTAATTTAGCAGTCAACTTACCAAATTCTAATAGCAGGACGACATTGCTATGGATTTTGAAACATCTAAAGTGACATTGAGCCGGAAATAACTTCAAGATACACAACTCTTGAGCAAAAACTTTTGGTGCAAAATGAGACCTTAACCTTTAGTTTTCTAACGATTAGGACAAATTTGCTCCTTTTTTTTAAACTTTTGGAATGATATTAATCATAGGAAATCTTCTGGATACTTAGCGTTCCAACCCAAAAGCTTTTCAAAACAAAATTGGACCTTAATAGAAACAATGACATACAGGTACACACAAAAACAAAATTAAGACAAGAATTTGGGAGTTCTCTTTGTGTAAATATAATGAGCAGACCTACCAATAAAAGACCCAATAAACATAAGCCCATTGACATTCATTATGGAGCCCAGCATAAGAGGCCTTACATATGTTGCCATTAATACGCCTAGAGGCTTTGTCTAGTCTCAGCAAAGTAGAATCTATCCTAAATGTCATTGTAAGACAATTCTCTCGACCTGTGTATCAATCAGTCACTTTTAACAAATTTTATTAGAGTTAATAAAATTTTTAAACCTTATTAATTTTACTTTAAATTTGATAGCTTTTCAACTTTATCCCTATTTAGTATATACAATTTTCAGGAAAATAACAATGTAGCAAAAATAAATGAATGATAAAATAATATATTCATGTTAAAAATTTAATCATTTAACCTATAAATAGGATACAAAATCTTTCCTTTCTGTTTTGTAATAAATAGAACCAGGCCAAGGGTAATTGGTTTCAGGAATCATAAAATTGGCAAAGAAAACGTTATCAGCAGTACAAATGACACTCGTCTATACTAAAGATCTCCTGATGATTAATATTCAATTAAAGAACTTATATAAATCATTAATATAATACAAATCATCTTTAGGTTTTATAAAAAAAATAAAAAAATAGCATCGTCATGACATTGACCCTAAGAAATCATTGGTGGCGGCATTATAATACACAATACACAATTTAAAAGGAAAAGAAGTTGGCAAAACTGATTTATAATGCTAAACTACAGTTTTAATTTATGTTGCTGGATCTTTGTAGAGTCAATAATACTCTCACAATTGCAGGATTGTAAAATATAATGAAATTATCTGACAATATTATTCTCAGGTAATACCATGTCATCCATCTATACTTTGCCCGGTCAAATATATTTCAAATCATAAGTAATTGACCATATCTCTTTAATAAAATATGTTTTGACGAAGAGTTGAAGAGAATGAAATTAATTGAAAATTAAAATCCTAGCATTAAATATATATTTTTATGTATGTACCCTCATTGTGCGATTTAGCATCACTAGATCACCAAGAAGACGGATCATCATGTGATCCTCCAAAAGCTCTTGAGAATTTCTCCAAATTATCCTTCATTAGTACAATTGATCCAGCGTAGGCCCCACATATATTTGAATGGATATAATGCATCTAAAATTGATTCTATTCTCATAAGTTGTGGCACTCAATGGCTGGCTATTACTTTGGACCCACACAAACATATATTAAATTTTCGCAATTTGTCGTTTTATTCTTGTCTATTTTTTCATACTTATTTCTTTTTGAAAAGAAACATAAAATAAAATTGAAATTATCTAGACATCATTATATTCTTGAAAACTTGTAATACCCGATTCACTTAAAACGGGTCGGGTATGATATTATAGGATCCGAATATATTCAATTAATAATAAGATCTGAATAATATTTTGATTAGGATTTGGGTATATTGAATTAAATGAGAAGTATCATTATTAAATGAGATTTTAATGGAGACTCAAATGAAGAAATTAATAATTAATTTTAAATTTTAATAATATTTTAATTGGAATTTGAATATATTAAATTAAATGAGAAGTATCATAAAATACTATGTCAATTTGGGTTTAAATGGAGAGATAAATAAATAATTTTAAATTTTCATATATTTCCCCTAAATTTCACATCTTTAATTCGAATACAATATGAAGGAATAAAAAAAACACACTTCTATAAAAAATAAATATTGAGCTATCTTAAATAATACAATTTATTAGAATTTAAAATTAATTAAATATTTCTAGTTAACACAAAAAGTAGGGAAGAGTTGAACGAAAAATTTGAAATTGAGCACCATCGTTCTAAAATTTTCAAAGCGTTGCTCATTACATGTAGGACCTAAAGTAGTGGCGGAGCCAGTGGCACGTGCAATTTTGTTTTTTAAATTAATAATTAAAAAAAATTAATGGTGGGACTGGTCCCCTTTTTTGTGGAGGTAGGTACGCAAAAGTGTCTCAGCTAGCCACCGACTCTACAAATATACATTTCTTGAAAAAAAAAAAAAGTAATTATCATAAAAAAAAATCAACTGCAATTTTCCCTTGCCTTTTGGAAGGTGCATGATATAGTAAAGGCTTGAAGAAAGGGTAGGTAAGATCTGAAGCTCCAAAATTAAAGCCAAAAATGTGGTTTAGAGCAACATTGAATAGATGCAATTAACAATAAAAAAAAATAAAAAAATTAAGATTTTACTTTTTATAATTTTAACTCGATTGTAATTTAGTCTTTGAACTTTGACTTTATGTAACTATACTATAATTTTAATTTGAATGTAATTCAGTTATTAATTTAAAATTTAAGAATTAATATTTTAAATGGTTAAAACTGTAAAAAACTGAGTTTACCCAGTCAAGATTTGAAAATTGTATTTTAATTGGATCGAAATTATAAGATCGGAAAATTAATTTTTCTTAAAAAATTAATATATAAGCACAAAATTTGAAATTTAATTTGGGTAAATGTAAAATATATATTTGAAAAAGTTTACCCATTTAAAACCTTACATGACTCAGATAAGATAACTCCCCACAAAATGAGTGATAGAACTCCACTGCTCTCATTGCTTTCCATCCTCATCTTTCTTTACCAACCATCACAAATCTCAGATTCTTCTTCTTCTTCTTCCTCTTCCTCCTCCTCTCACAACGATTTGATACATTGCCTGCTCAATCATTCCGATCATTCTCACCGTATAACTCCGGCGATTTTCACTCCTGATAATGCCTCTTTCTCTACAGTATTACAAGCCTACATCAGAAACCTCCGTTTCATCAACAACTCATATACCAGAAAACCATACCTTATTCTCACTGCCTTACATGTTTCCCATGTCCAGGCGGCCGTTATTTGTGGCCGAAAGCTCAACTTACAGATGAAGATCCGAAGCGGAGGACACGACTATGAAGGCGCGTCATACAGATCCGACAACCCTTTCTTCATCCTCGACATGTTCAATCTCAGGTCCATCGACGTCGATATAGACACCGAGACGGCGTCGGTTCAAGCCGGAGCAACTCTCGGCGAGGTCTATTATAGAATAGCAGAGAAGAGCAAAATCCATGGCTTCCCAGCTGGGGTCTGTCCCACAGTTGGTGTCGGAGGACATATTAGTGGCGCTGGGTATGGGAATCTGATGAGAAAATATGGTACGTCGGCGGACAACGTTGCCGATGCACAAATAGTCGATGTTCATGGAAGATTACTTGATAGAAAATCTATGGGCGAAGATCTTTTCTGGGCCATTACAGGTGGTGGAGGAGCTAGTTTCGGAGTTGTAATCTCGTACAAATTGAAGCTCGTACGAGTCCCCGAGGTTGTCACTGTGTTCGAAGTTGCTAGGACATTAGAACAAAATGCCACGGATATATCATACAAGTGGCAACATGTTGCTCCAAGTATTGATAATGACCTTTTCATCAGGGTTATTATTGAAGTGATTAATGCTAGTGAAAATGGTAAGAACAAGACTGTGAGGATTACATTCATAGCCTTGTTCCTTGGGGACTCCGAAAGGCTTCTTTCTCTTATGAACCAGAGCTTTCCCGAACTGGGTTTGAAGCAATCGGAATGTATAGAAACAAGTTGGCTTAGATCGGTGTTGTTTTGGGCGAACATTAATATTACAAAGCCTTTGGAGATTTTACTTGATAGGACACCTCAGTTAGTATATTACTTGAAAAGGAAGTCTGATTACGTTAAGGAACCTATTAGCAAAGAAGGTTTTGAACAGATTTGGAAGAAGATGATTGAGTTGAAGGACGCTGTTATGTACTTTAATCCTTATGGTGGACGAATGGCTGAGATTCCAGCCACTGCAATTCCTTTCCCTCATCGAGCTGGGTACCTATGGAAGGTACATTTAAAAATTATTTTGGTAATTTTTTCCATTCAAAAAGCTATGCTTATAGATGGAATTTTTAACTATTTAATTATAATTACCATTAATAGATGTCTTCTCCACTCATGTGCGTGCACAATATACTATTATTTCTGATTCTAATTATAAGACCTCATTTATAGACTATAAGTAAAGTTTTATAATTAGAACAGAAAGTAATATTAGTTAACAAACACTAAACTCAGTTGCTGGCGAGTTAGTTTAAGTGATGGTGTTCTTCACTATATATAATGAGATCTATACCGAAAATATTTGAATTTAAAATTTTTTACTAATTACTTTTTAAAAATCATCTTTTTAGACAATGACAATCAAGATATTATTTTTATCTTGGATTTAGATTTTGTACACATTAAAATTTCCTTCTCAAAAAATACTAAAAAAATTAAATCTGAACCATTGAAATTTAATTTTGATGGATCAGATTTCAGTGCTCATTAAAAATGAAGAGCATGATGAGCGCCAAAACTAAATCTCACCTTTCGTGTTCTGGTCAAAAAAAAAAAATCTCACCTTTCGTAGTCCTCACAGCACGACCCAAATTAGTTGGGATGCGTTCCTTTATTGCCCTTTTCGCTAGGGACAAGTGTAGTATCTGTTCATATCAGCATAATATATGATGCCGTGGGTCAGTATTGGCCCACATGATACTAAATTAGCTGGGGTCCAATATAATTATCAAATACTCCTCCAATTTTTAATATAAAATTTATTTAACTAATTTGATTATATTAAGAAAGTTAGGTAAGTTAGTTAATTATAAGAAATATAACGTGTTTTTTTCTAAAATATTATAATAATCTTCCTTAATATCTTTCTTCCCTCTTTAATTTATTATACTTGAGGGAGTATTAATAGAGATAATTTAGAAAAAACTGATAAATAGATCTTATATTTAGAATCAAAATCAACTCAACAATTAAGTCTTATATTAAGAACTGAAGGAGTACTATTATAGGTGAATTCTTTTAAGGGGGGAAAAAAACAGAGACAATCCACATGCTTCTTCTATGGTCACGCAACACTAGTTGCACTGAGAAAGACAGGTGGGGGCTCACTTGATGTCACGAGTCCTTGTCTCTGTGTAAAATAATAGACTATTTCAACTATAAAAAATTAAGATCTAAAATGAAGATGATGAATGATTCTTTATCAATGATTATTCGATATCAAATCTATAATATACTGCATTATTTATAAATCATTTGTGATTTATTTCTGTACTTATTTTGTATAATACATTGAGCAGATACAATATCAAGGGAACTGGCACGAGGCAGGGAAAGAGGTAGAAGATTATTACGTAGAACTAACAAGAAAACTCCATGACTTCATGACTGACTATGTTTCGAAGAGGCCTCGAGCAGCATACCTGAACTATAAGGATCTTGACTTGGGAATCAACCACCATGCTGAAAGTTGCTACCAAGAAGGTAGAGTTTATGGTGTGAATTACTTCATGGACAACTTCCATAGGTTGGTTCGAATTAAAACCAAAGTTGATCCTTTCAATTTCTTTCGAAATGAACAAAGCATCCCTGTACTACTCTGATACCAAACAGTTTCATATATGATTTCGAAAATTAAGAGTGTCATAAGGCTATGAAAACTAAACATCATTCAGTAAAAGTGGGGGCTAAATCATTAGACACCTCATATTGATTTGCTTATTTTCTCATTTACGTACTCTCTCTTTCTCTCTAAATAAGGGTATTCTTAAAAAAAGTTATATTTTTCATTTCTAATTAATTTTTTATCACTGTAATTTGATTAATTATCTTTTATAAGGAAAAGAAAGAAAGTATCCAAGACAGTATCCAAAGGAATTTGGTCCAGTGGCAGATTAGCCACATCATGTAGCGGGTGAATTGGGTTCAAATTCCACCTTTTTTAAAAAAAATATCCCAAGCGACCCAAAGGGTTATAGGGGGGGAAAAGTGTCTAAGATAGTATATCCAATTAGGCATAACATGAGTAGAGTTGCAGTGGGGAAACTCTTGGGTTTCATGCGGTCAAACATGACAACAACGACCAGTGGAAATAGGCCAGGCGGCCTGTCAGGAGCCTGTGACCTGGTCTGTAAATGGCCTGGCCTGGTCTGGTCTATTTAGATATCAGACTAGGCTCAGGTCTGTAAAAAGGCCTGTTTACTTTATCAGGCCAAGCTCAAGCCTGATAGTAAGCCTATTAGGCCTGTCAGGCGGCCTGGGCCTATTATCTTTTTTTTTTTAAAGTTAAAATTGTAAATTGATAGGAGAGAATCTACTATTCTGATTGGTTAATTGAGAAAACTCCATTCACATAAATGTGTTATCTAGAGCCTATTGCATGCTTCATTTAATTTTCATTATCTATAATAAAAATAATTGATATATGTATAATGATACATATTTGAACAGAGAAAGAAAACATAAGTGCGTTAAAAAAAAGCATCATTTATTTATTTGATCCATGTTTTTCATATTAATCTTATATAGAATATATATATAGAATTGACCTATTATGTTTTAGACTATATATATGTGTGCTCAATATAATTCTTATTATAATAGTTGCCTAATTAATTTAAATAAATAAATAAATTATAATAAATGTAACATTTTTTTATAAACAACCATGTGTAACAACAGGATCAAATATCATTTTGTTAGTAAATTAGTTTGAATAAATGATAAATTTTAAATATAAAAGGAATTAAGGATGTTTCATATTTTAAACTAGATCTAGTCATCAACTAATTTTTATACCAGAGATGGGATGAAGTGATATTTTTATATCAAAGTGAAATTATGTTTTCTAATAATTTTTCATATTAGATTTTTTTTAGCTTAAGGGGACATGTTTTATAAATCGTGTTAACTTGATAATTTCATATTTTTTTATTTGTATTTTAGATAAATTAGGTTGAATTATTGTAATTTTGAATTGATTTATGTATGTTTAAAATTTGTTAAAAAACAGGCATCTTAACAGGTTACAGGCCAGGCCAGACCTGATTACAGGCCAGGCTCAGGCCTATTAAAAGGTCTTTCACAGGCCGCAGGCCAGACTCAAGCCAACAGGCCTCACTACAGACCAGGTCTGTTAAGGGTGAAGCCTGCCCTGTTTCTACCCCTAACAACTACATTCAATTCCTGGGGTTCCATTAATTGTAGCTCAGAAATCAGAATTAAGCTCAATTATTGGAGTTTCAATTTATTGCAACACGTGAATCTGAACCTTTTGTCGGTGATGCTCGCCTTTCAATGCTTGCTTGTCGTGAGTAAAAAGGGGTTGTTCTTTTTTTTCCCCCAAAAAACAATAAAGAAAAATTCAAAAAAATACTTTTAAATTTTAAAATTTTAAATCAGACTTATTTACCACATTTTAATAAACATTGATGCCGTTTGGGGGGAAAATAAATAACAACACATTTTTTAATCATTCCTGATTTGAGATTTTAAAATTTTAAATATATATTTTATTAAATTTTTTCAAAAAAAATAATAATAAAAGTTGTGGCTGATATAAATAGGAACATGGAGGGCCGAAAAACTGGGAGCATCAGAGAATTGCCAGCGTAAATATAAAAATTTGATATTCTCTACTCTCATTAGCATCCTAATAATTTAAGAAATAGATTTAGCATTATGGAGTATTTTTTGAAGTATGTTTTGCATTCTAAAATATTTTATGATTCAATCAACAATTTAAAATATTTTGTAGTATTCAATGTTTTAAAAAAAAATGTTTAAGAAATGTTCAACATCCTAAAAAAAAAAAAACCAAAACAATACTTTAGAGGACAATATAATAAAAAAGACAGAGAAAAACATAGCAATTTTAGGAGTTATACAAAAACATTCAATAAGAATTAAATTCTCCTTCTAATAATTTGTAATAGGAATAAAGTAAGAAAATCTTAATTAATTATCATCTAACCCTTGATTTGGATGAGAAAAAAATACTAGGAAAAAGTTCTCAAAAATAATAAAATAGTATTATTTTTAAAAGTTTCTTTTCCTAATATCCTCGATCTGCCCTTATTTTCATCCCCTTTTTTTCCAATCCTCCAAGCCAAACCTCAATGTCCACAAAGTGTTGAAAGGAGAATCATTATGCTTTTGTTGCGAACTTTGCAACAGCAGTATCTATTTCGGCGGCAAAACATGCTGAGGCAAAGTAAAGATAAATGATACCCGGGGGAAAAAAAAAAAAGATAAAGAAAGATAAAGCATAGATAGCACTGGAAAAAGTTGTCCCCGAAAACATTAAAAAAAAAAAAGAGGACTAAAAGTTATATATATTTCGAAAGTTTAAATTGAAAATCAATTTGAAGAAATAAATACGCAGACTCAACATCTTAGGATTGCGATGTTGGCATATTCCATTCAACATTCTTAGTTTAGAAAGATACTCACTCCGGTCCTCACAAAAAGAATCCAATATCCAGGGGGCTACAGGGAGAATGAAATTTAAATTCTTAAAGAACGAATTAATGATGGTTACATTTATAATAAATTTTTTAAAAGCTAAATTATAAATATTGATTTAAACAATTAAAAAGTTAGGAGTCTTTATTATAAATATAAGTTTTAAGTTAAAAATATAATTCTCGGTTTCCATATAATATAATCAAGTGTGTAGTAGCTATGTAGATCAATATTTCTAAATTATTATCCCATCAACCAACTGAAATTGTGGTCTCCCCTGCGCAGGAGTTGTCAGGACTCAGGAAGTTCCTGCGTAGGACAGCGAGAAGCCGGTCACCCTTCTGTGTATATCTGGCAATGCCATGTGCAGTATGGATCTCATTTCTCTTAATTTAGACAGACTAAGGATCTATTTGGGTGACCCTCAGGCCATGTTTGGTAGGAGGGATTGAGGGGGAGGGAATGGGATTGGAGGAGGGATTGGGTGATTTTGTCATGTTTGGTAGGAGGGATTAAAGATTACCAGGATTGAGCAATGCCACATTAGTGGGATTATACAATCCCACATTCCCCCCAGTAATGCGTTTGAATCCTAGGACTAAAATGTATAAAAGACAAAAATACTCATATTACAATAATGTTAAGACAAAATGTATCTTTTGTTACAGGCTTGAAATATTTTATTTCAGACAGGAATATTTTGTTAAAGACTTAAAATATTTTGTTTTAGATAGGAATATTTTAATAACTATTTAAAGTAAGATGTGGATTATCTTACTTGAACTTATATTACAGAAAATTACAGTAACAACTGTCATTTGCTTCTTCTTTTTTTATCTTACATATTATTAATTTCAAAGCGCATTACTAAATTTTAACAAAATTATAATTTTAAAGACCTAGTGATAACTTTTTCTAATAAAAATTTTATAATTTTAAGGAATTATTAATAATTCGTCAGGATAAATTTTAAGGAAGTATTATTTTTTTATTACTTTTTTGTGTATATAAATTTGTTGAGATACGATGTATTTATTTTTAAAACAATATATATGATCAAGCGGTTTTCTTTTTATTACAAGAGGAGTGTATAAGGTTGGAGTCCCAAGCTCTAAAACACCAAGGGGTATTATAATTTTTTAATTTTATATGTCTTATTATAAATAAAATAAATGCATGTATTCCTTCACACATTACCTCCTACCAAACATAAAATAAAAATCCCATTCCCAATCCCATTACCATTGCCATTCCCAATCCCATTACCATTCCCATTCCATCAAAACCAATCCCTCCTACCAAACACGGCCTCAAAGCCATGGTTTGGGAGGTAAAACCATGGTTTTGGTGAAATGTCATCCAAACAGCATCAATTTTGAATCAATAATCTGAAACCATGGTTTTGGATTCCAAAACCATCCAAAACCATGGTTTCAGGAGAAGTGAATTCATTCTGTTTCTGGCTCAAATTGGAGAGATGATTGTGTTTGTCAGAGTAGATCTCAACAATAATATGACTTTAACATTTCTCAATTATTTTTTTATAAACATATTTAACCTTATATCTTATAAACATATATACACATATTAATTATTTATTAATTATATTATCTTAAGTATTATTAATTATGTTGGTAAAAAATATATTATTAACAATTTTATTCCTTCAAATTAAAATATCATAAAATTTATCTTTTATATAATTATCATATTAACTTATGTTTTTTTTAGTAATTTGTATATAGAAAAAGTACTTTTAATAACAACTATCCAAACACTCTCACTTCTCAGAATCACTTTTTTACAAAATCTATTCTTCCCAGAATCTATTCTCCAAAAGCTATTCTCCAAACTATGGTTTGTTTTCATCCAAACCCACCCTATTATTTTTCAGTAAATAATATTTTTTCAGTAAATAACTATGGTTTGATATAAAATAAATAAATAAATAAACGAGAAATTTTTTTCAGTAAGCTTCATTTAAAAAAATTTAAAAAGTGAGATTGAAAATTTTTAACTAATTTTTCTTTTTTAAGTTAAATTTTTTTATCAATATTTTATAGCCCACCCCTCTAATTTTTTAAACCAAGCTTATTCAAATTTTTTCGTTCCTTCCCTCCCTTTTAATGGCTAAGTATTTTTTTTGAGTGAAAGAGACTAAGTATTAATGATTGAAAATTCCAAGCATGATTGACTTGCGATCTCTTATTTACAGGAAAATCCATCTCTTCGATAACTGCGTTGGATGCCCGTTTAAGGGGACGCATGGAAGAAGGTGCTGGACATTGAAAGCAAGATCTCTAATACCCAACAGCACCTAATGGATCATTTCAGAGAGTTCACTGGGGACAATATAGTCCAAGATTATAGGCCCATAAAATGTATTCATCATCAGAACTTTTATAACAATAAAAGAAGAATTGAGTCTACCAAAAAGAAGTTAATCTCCTGTAATATGATGAATTAAGATTTGAGTTCTCGTTAAAAAAGATATTTATATTTAGTATCTGACAGTTTCTCAAATAAAATTACTTCCAACAAGAAGATACATATCCGTAATTTTAAAAAAAAAACCCAATGGAGGAAGATGGACTTTGGAATTTGCATGCTTCACTCTGTTCATCTATATGAATTATTCAGATTAAATTTAGATAGTTTTTAGACTTTAATCTTCTTATTTACAAGGACTTGAACTTAAAACCTTCTGCGGTGTGCTAAATCCCTTTTCACTAGGATCAATGACTGACTGTTAGGTATCACATGGGAACACTACTTGTCAAAGGGCAACTACACTACAGGACGTCCCTTCCATCACTATACATAAGTATTTAGAATATTTTATCAATCAAACAGGATTTAAATTATTTAGTTGAATCAAATTATTTGCAAAAGTTATTCTCATGCATATATGTAGTTTATCTCATCAACAATTTATACCGCCTCCGATCCTTAATATAAGACCTTATTTGACTTTTATTTTGATCCTAAATATAAGACCACAATCTACTCTGTATCTCATACTTATTCTATTTTTTTCAAGATAGTCTTTTTAATAATGATAATTCTAGCCAATAAACTTGACTAGTAAGGATATCTTAAGAAAGAGAACACATATTTATTACAAATAACCAATTTAACTTATTTCTTTAATCTACTCAAATTAGTTAACTAATTCTTATATTTAAGACCGGAGGTAGTGTGTGTGTCAATATATATATATATATATATATTAATTGAACAAGATGTGAGGGAAAGGATTCAGCTCTTGCTTATGTTATTCGTTTACTGTTCAATCCTTCGAAAGGCCTCGATGTGAATCTTTCTTATCCTCGGTTTGAATATGTTGATTATTTGGGTTATAAACAATCAATTGGTTTATGTCACTATGTACCACGAATGCCTCCTCATGATGTTTTAACTGGCAAATGTTGTTCCTTCGGGGACTTCCGATAACATTGGAAAGCAAGGTGGCAACAATAATGATCATGGGGCTTCTCTTGCTTCAGCACTATTGTGAACACTGGAACAGCTCCAGGTATTTTGAATGGCTCTAATGTCAATTTGAATATTAATATATAGAAGGTTTTGCTGGAAAAAAAAAAAAACTACCTTCAGTTCTTAATATAAGAACAAATTTGACTTTTATTTTAATCCTAAATGTAAGATCCTGATATATTTTATCTCTCATATTTATTTACTTTTTTCCAAGGTAATTATTCTAGTGATAGTGATTTTAACTAATACATATGATTAATAAAGATATTTTAGGAAAAACATTACATATTTATTACAAATAACTAATTTAGCTAATTTTCTTAATTTACTCAAATCAGTCAACTAGATGTTATATTAAAGATCAGAGGCAGTATTAATATATAGAAGGTGATGGAGGAGTGAAGCAGTCCAAGGATGTTAGTACTACTTGGCTTCTTCAATATGGAAAAGCAACAAAGGACTTGCTCCTGTGTCCTATATTTTAGATTTGTTTTAATTTTCGTTGGCTGTTATGCTTGGTCCAGAAATTGTGAATTAAACATATTAAATTTATCTTAGAACAATCAGAATGGATCTTTATTATTGTACTCTATAAAATATAAATGAAACATCTCATGCATATATGATTATCAGTTTGAATGGAATTTGATCCTTAGTAGTGATGGTGGTAGTAGTAGTAATAATAATAATAATTATTATTATAATTTTAATAATTTCTCAACACCAAAAGGAGTTTAGCCCTTGTTTGTTCTTGTAAAATAAAACTAGCACTTACCGTGAAGAAAACAAAATGAAAATCAAGCTCCTATAGCTATTGATTTGAAAAATAATTAATCATCAATCACTTTCGGATAACAGAAAAATATATTTTAACACTTCTAACTTCATTTATTTGGTAGTTCTCTCTCTCTCTCTCTACAGAACATGAACATAGCTTAAGTTTTAAGCAGTGTGTACTCGTGTTGCCTTGATTTAATTAATTTAAGTATTTGTTTATATTTTTATGCCAAGACATTCTCTATTTTCTAATGCCTTTCTTGAGCAGTTGTCTAATTGGCTTAGAGAACACTACAAGAAAATATACTTTTTACCTCCCTCATTCATGATAAGAAGTGAAGCTCCTTCTCGTCTATTATGTAATAACAAACAAGAAGATTTGCTTCTCGTCTGTTATCATTATAATAGACGAGAAGGGTCCTGAATTTTTTAAAAAATTGCCCTAAGTTCAGTTCCCCCCTCCCATCTTCCAGCTCACGCCCCCTCGGTTCCCTCCCTCCCATCTTTGAAGAGGTCCAGCTCGTCCAGCTCGCATCAGGTCCTCCAGCTCGTGTAGCTCGCATCGATCGGGTCCTTAGCTCGTCTAGCTCACATTAGGTCCAGCTCGTCTATCGCGTCCAGCTTGTCCAACTACAGCCCGCCCCAGCTTGTAGCACGAAACAAGTGAAGATAACTGCCCTTAATTTGTCGCTTTGGAGTTACTCTAAAAATTAACTGAATTAATGTAATATAGCGCACAATCCGGGTCGTATTCACTTTGAGGAGCCGAAAATAAAATTAAATCCTAGTAAATAAATTCAAGTAACCTAAACTATAAAAAGGATTCTTAATTTGATAATTTTTAATTAAACACCATGAATTAAATTGAAATTAAAATACTTTTTTTTGTTTTTATATAAAAATGATCAAAATGAATGAAGATTAAAGAAATGAAAATGAAACACACAAATAACAATGATAACAATCAATCCTCTAATTCAACAACACAGGCAATCCTCACTCTAAAAGATACGGGAGTCAAAACAATGAATTTAGAATTATAATTAAACTTTTAATCCAACAATCGAGCTACCTCGAATTGCCATAAAATATTTTCCTAAAATCCCAACTTACTAATTGCAACCATAATAATAAAATGGGATTAAGGATGCTAAAAACCAATGCTTAATAACTCTTAAATTCAAAACAACAGGATTAAAGTTAGCAAGAGACAATATAATCTAATATTCTAAGCCACCTCAGAAAATGACAATATATTAACTCCAAAATCAATACAAATGTCATAACCACAATATTATAATTGAAATTAAAATTATAAACAGCCCAATGTCAAATGCTAAACAATAATCTAATCACAGTAATCTCCAAATATAATCTGATTAAACAATAAAAATTTTCTAATAATCAGAATAACTATCCTAAAACCTAAGAATTGTTAAACAATTATTAGACAGGAAATTAAAGTAACTAAACTTCCCTTTGATTATCCGAGCTCCTGCCATTGTTGTTGAATTAGAGAATTACAGCCTTAGTCGCGGATTGCCATGAGGGCTGCTATATTCAGAACTCTGCTATAGGATTCCATGGAGGACGATGGACGATGAATGATTTCTTTCTTCTTCGTTGCTGGCAACAGTGAAGAAGAAGAAGACGACGCCGTCGAGCCTGCTTCTCGAGCGCCTCTGTTCACTGTTTTTTTTTCTTGGTTCGCTCTCTTGTTTGTCGTTGTTGCTCACGCTGAATCTCTGCTTTTCTTGTTTGTGCCGTCAGCTCGCTGGTTTTGCTGCGCCCAGGAGAAGAAGAAGGTGAAGACGCCAGTGATGATGGATTTCGGTGAATATGGAAGATGATGATTCAAAGTGAAGAAATAGAATCTGGAGGTGCGATCGCTGTTAAGCTCTGGTCCTTCACTCTCGGTCGCCTCTCTCCCCTTCGTTCTCCCTCTCTTCTCCGTCGTCGCTGGTGCCCCCCTCGCGTTCTGCTTCCACCAAGATAAAGAAGAAGATTGAATTCTTGTATATTAGGTTGGGGGGCAAAACGTTGCGTTTTGCTCCCCCTTTTATTAATATATTTATTTTTAATTTATTTTTTTCTTTTTTTATTTTCAAAATCTTCCATAAACCTGTAAACAAAATTCAAGAATAAGGTAGCATTAATTGTCCTTAAAAATCGATTAATCACAATTAAACCAAAATATGACAATTTTGCCCCTATAAAATGATGATTCAAAATAAAACACAATAAATCAATTAACAATCATTAAACCGAAAAGGATTAATTAAGTTGACAAAACTCATATAAAAGATATCAAAATATATAAAAATAATTGAGTTTGTCAGCAAATAAACGGTGTGGTTCTCCTCTCCAAGTTAGCGTCCCCATTAAAGAAAGAAGCTCACTGTCAAAGCCACATTCAATGAGCTCACTTGCATACTCTCTTCTCCTCTCCAAGTCAATGCCATATCTCCATTGAATAAGGTAAGTTGAAAAGCAACCTTCCTCCTTTTGGTTTCTATATGTGTTGCAAATAGAATGGGGGTCTATGTAAGTTGCTGCTAACTCTTGAATTGCATTTAGAAAATTTTAAACATGATTGTGTAGTGGATTTAAAGGTTAAAAAGTTTGTTAAACCTGTTTGAATATTGATGCATAGAAGGTGTTTGTCAAAATACTTGAGAGAACTTTTCATATATTGGTATTGCATTAGAATGGTAATATAGTTATGATGAACTTGAGAGGTTAATTATTTGATAGCAAGTTGATATTTTTTTAGATGTGTTATCTTAAAAGGAACCTTTGGAAAAAAATTTTCCAAAATGAGTAGACTTGAAAATTATGGTTGGGATTGTAAAGTTGAAAATTTTGGTAAGTTTTTTATATTTTGGATTGCTTTAAATTGTTGGATTAAATAATTGAGCTTAATTAATTAGATAAAATTGTTATCATTAGTCTTGATTTTGTTGGAATTGGTTTGATAAATTGTTGGATAAAATTGTTGAATTAGATTAAAAAGCTAAAATTAGTGTTTAATTGGCTTGACTTCATTGGAATTGGATTTGCTGATTGCTTTATTTTTATTAGGATTGAGTTGAATTAAATTGGTGAATTGATTTGGATTGCTTGATTTTTTTTTGGAATTTGTGACTAAATTGGCAGATTTTGTCATAAATTGTTCAAAATTGGATGTTGAAGTTAGTTTTGAATTGGTTTGATTTTGTTGGAATTTGACTGAATTGTATTAAATTGCCATCATTAATTTTGAATTGTTTTAGGGGCTTTTTTTTTTAAAAAAATTGATTTGAATTAGTCTTAAATGGTTGAAAATTCCTTATTAAATTTAGTCTTGAATTAAATTGTTCAAAATTCATTAGGTAGTAATACAATGGATCATAGTTGGATGAGTGCTTTGAGTACAAGTAACGAATACGAGAAGGAGGTAGAATGATTTATTGAATTTGCTAAAAAGAATGCTCTTAGTCCAAAAAGAATGTATTATTTTTGCCCCGTGTCAAGTGTTTAAATGAAAGTTAATTGAGTATTGACGATATCAGGGATCACATGCTTTGTGATGGTATAAATATTTGATATACAAGATGAATATGACATGGTGAAGTAGAAACAAGTTCAATGCTTGAAGAAGAGGAAGTTATGGATGACATAGGTGATAGAATGAGCGATATGATTCGTGATGTAAGGGTAGAGTTCTTTGCCCAATCAAATGTAAATGATAGCTTGTAGAGTGATGCAAAGATACATTTATACCCTGGGTGTTCTAAGTATACACAGTTGACAGCTGTGTTGAAATTGTTCAATTTAAAAGCAATTAATGGGTGGATTGGCAAAAGTTTCACGGAGTTGCTTCAATTGATTAGTGACATGCTTCCAACTAATAATATTCTTCCAAATCGTGTGTATGATGTAACATCCCAAATTTTGGCTCATAGATACAAGTAATAGTATAAGGAAAGGATGATTATTAAGTCCAATACAACGAAAGTCCCAGAGATCCCTCGGAAGGAAAAAGAGATTTTTCAAGGGCAAATGTGTAAAACAATAGTGTTCAGGGGCTAAAGAATGACGAATTGGAAACAACTAAGGGCTAGAGGTTATGTCAGAAACTTGTAAGAGATGATTCCGAAGGTTAGGCCTAAGGAGGAACCAAATTGCAAAGAAAAGATTCCTAGGCCAAGTAGGGACCTAATTGTAAATAATAAAAGTTCTGGTCAGCTAATGCTCAGAGTTAGCAAAAAGGGCCCAAATGACTTAGAAAAATTCCAGAAAAATGGGAATAGGATCCCAGAGCCAATATAAGGCTAGAAATGATGAAAATACCCTAAAGTCATTCTAGGGTCATGGAAAATTTGAGATAGTAATTTAAATTAAAGTATATAAGCTATGAGATAGCCTTAAATAATCAGGAAAAATTGGGGAACAGTAGTTGAAGAATTTACACAGATTGTAAAATTAATTTCGTCCCTAGAAACTGACAAGGTTAGTTTTAATTAAATTTAAAGCCTATTTATACCTTATCCAGGGAAAGTCAAAATAACTGTCTAGAGTTTGACTTTTGACTCGAGAAAAATTAGAGGAATTTCCCGTGATGAAAGGGAAAGAATGAAACCCAGAGATAGATCAACAGAATTATGAGCTGATAGAAAGAATTTAGAGAATGTAACCCTGATTAAGTATTATTTAATAATATTTCTGAAAAAAAGAGAAAGAAAATATCTAAAGACTATTATGACAGTGCTAAGTCATCATGCTGAGTCGCCAAATGCAATTATAACACCTACAAGTCATCATGCTGAGTCACCAAATGCAATCATGACACCTGCGAGTCATCATGCTGAGTCAGTAGAAGATATTTATGGACAGCATAAAAATCAGAACACAGTATGGGAATATTTTAGATAGTCATTTGTCTACCTGTTATAGTGAAATCTCTACTGCGTGACTCAGTAAGGTTAAGTAGCTTGTCAGTAGAGGTAATTATCTTCATCTATGCTCCTCTAAAATGATGCCATATATGTACTTAATTAAGATAAGAAAATAGTATCAAAACATGTCTCAGTGGTACCGGGTCAGTCAGGACTCAGAAAAAGTACCCGATATGGTGCAAAATGGCCAAATAGGTAGAGGAATACCTAAGGGCTATATTTTGCACAAATTTTACATTAACTTCCTCCCTATTTTAATGCCAAAATGATGAAGGAATATGGAAGAGACAAATGCATGGTTAGATGGGGAAAAGAAGGTATTACGTGTACGGTCAGATCCAAGACACGTGTGCGGTTGGATTAAAGACATGTGGCTTGATGATGTAAGCATGATGTCATCAAGATGAGGTAAGCATGATGTCATAGGACACGTCTCATCACAAGATAAAAAGAGAAAGTGGACGGTCCAGATCAAGCCACGTATTTTTAAGATCAATGGCCGAGATTCAGTCTTATTTTTTATAAATACCCCTCCCCTCCCTCTCATTTCGTCCTAAGCCATGGAAACCTTGGGGAAGCTCTTGCAAAATGATTTTTAGAGAGAGAAAGAAGAGGGAGAAATAAAGGCCAAGTGATCCCAAGCCAGATCAAGCTCTAAAACAAGGTATGCGTGCCGTTTTTTATGTAGTTTCTACCTCCCTTGTTATTTTTGAGCCTTGTAGTTGGTTTGATTAGATTTTTTATGATTGAAATCCTTTGGAGAGGTGCTACAAGAAATTGATGAGGTTAGGGAAAGATGAAATAGATGTTAGAAACATGTTTAAAAGCTTGGAAACAACAAGAATCAAGTGGTTCTGTGCAGATTTTGCAAGAAATCCAACTTTCCCCTAGTCTGTGATTCTATTCGACCTTGACTGTTCTGAATGGTTAGAATTGGATTTTGATTGTTTTGAGCTTGAAAATGGATTCTACATACAAAAATATATGGGGATAGTATGTGGAAATAATTTTAGGAAGGTTGGAATTGAAACTCAAAAGTTAGAGTTCAAGTATGTTCAAGAAAGAATCAAGTAGAGATAAGTTGATGACTTGATTCTAATAATTGTTTTGCATCATATATTGATGTGTTTAGGATCTTGGAACATCCAATAGGATGTTTAATGGTGTTGACTGAAAATCCATAAGGTTGGAAAGACAAGGGAATCAAAGGAAAAGCAAGAGGAAATCTATGTTACAAGGTAGTGAACTTACCTATATTGTGTGCTTGATATGTATGCTTGCATGATATGGTTGTGTTGCCATGATTTGACTAAGCTATGATGAAATGCTTGCAAAATTATGTTTTCAAGTTTATGTTATAACATGTCATGTATTTGGTAATATGTTATGAAAACATGAAATGCTTTAGCTTACTTTCCATGACATTCATGTGTTAATGTTATAACATGTCATGCATTTGCATTATGTCTTGCATGCTTATGGGTAGTGTTTGCTACTGAGATTCTCTCAAATCTCATCCCTCCCTAACTTACTATTTAGGTCAATCAATGGTGGGCAATAATGGCATGAGAGGCAAGGAGAAAAAAGTGGAGAATTATTCACGTTAATGAATGATGTTATTATTCAATGTGTAATTCTCCTATTATGTAATTTATGTTATGGATGCCAATAATGCCATGTATTTAATTACAATGTCTATGGGAGGAATATAAATGTATGAGGATGATTGGGAAAGCATAAATCCAATTTATGTATGCCAAAGAAATAGAAAGAATCAAAGTAAAAAGAGGTTAAGGGATAAAATGTAAGTCATGGAACAGTGAGTTTGTAGCTCCAATTTGACCTATCAAATGAATGAGTTAAGCCACAAAATTTGGCAGATTCATAGTACACATCCTAAACTTTAAAATGAGAGGTAAATCACTTCAATTAGATATGCACATAAGAAGATACCATTTTTTATAGAATTAGTTATGATTTTTCAAAATTGGACCTGAAATCTGATTGTAAACAGTGAAAAGTAATCCAAGTAGTTATGTTGAAAATTTTAATCCACGGGCTTGTGTTTTGACCTGCTTGAACCATAACACTTACGAATGCGTACTCTGAGGGGTTAAAGGTAGGATGTTTCATATGAGGCAATGACAATCTTGTCTCGGATGGGTATGGGCTATAAAAAGATATACGCTTGTCCTAATGGCTATGTATTGTATAGAAAAGAGTATACTAGTCTAAGTGAGTATCCAAAATGTAAACTTCACAATAAAAAGTGAAAAAGAACATAAATTGTGCTGGTAACCATGATTGTGATGAGATAAGTAAAAGGCAACCTTTGAAGGTGCTGTGGTATCTTCTAATAATACCACGATTTAAATGCTTATTTGCTAATGCAACAAAAGCAAAGAAGTTAAAATGAAATGTTTCTAAAATTTGGGCTTGAACCAAGAAACCTTCGCCTTGGGTTTTGTACGGATGGAATCAACCCTTATGGTACTCTTAATAGCACACATAGTGCAAGGCTAGTACTCTTGGTGATTTACAACCTACCTCCTTGGTTATGTTAATCCAACAGTTGCTAAGATTGCTAAACAAATTTGCAAGTTGTAAAATTCAAATAACTTTAAGTTATGTCAATATTCCTTATACTTTGTCATTAATTTTCTATCATTACTTAAAATTTTATAGGAGGTACTTGAAGAGCAAAGTAGTGAAGATTCATTTAGTCAGAGCAAAAGGATAGACATCTTAGTGATGCTGACTGGGAAGCCTGATCACTCCGGACGTGTTAAAGGAGAAGGGAGGACAATTGGTCTTACTCAATATTTTGGACAAACTTCATGAACTTCTCTACAAAATCAACCTACTAATAAGATATTAGCTAAACTTTGAGACCAAGTTCGTGATGAGCTCCAATCCCGGCTTGAAGTAAAGATTGAGCCCTAGCTATGCCAATCACTTCGACAAGAGCTTATGGCTGAGCTTCATGATGAGATGAAATTATGGTCTCTAGCATGCAAATTGGGACAGTTCAACAACAATGCACATCTCAGATTTGTAATTAATTTCACTTAAATTAATATTGAGTTTTCCTAACGTTTCTCTTATTTAATTTCATACTTGCACTCCTTTCATTTAGAATTCCCTCGGCTTTCAAAGCACGAAAGATAGTTGTAATCCACTATAGGGCATTGGGAATGCATGATCCTAGTAGTCCTATGCCGGATGGTGGACGACCTTATTGTTTTCGTTTAGAGGTCCCAAGGATGCGTGTTGTTGCTGATGCTCTCCTTTGCAATCAAGGCAACACTATCCATCACCAACAAATTCAAGAGTGTAAAACCCCTAACCTCAATACATTATAATCTCATCATAACACCACTACTATGGTAGAAAAGGAAATTTGTTAATACGAGCTACCATAGTAGGAGGAAAATTTCATATTTTTAGAAATTAACTTTCAAACTCGGGTCAACCCGATAGACGTTGCATGCAACTAAAATAATCCATTCATATTCACTGGGCCCCCGAGCCTCTGGCCCGGGTAACAACATACACCCAAAAATCAGCCCATTCAATTGGTTTTCCACCAAGTAAAACAATTCCATAAAACAATAGCAATGGCCTCAGGCCAACCAAAATAGGGAGATACATTCTATTCAGTTTACAACAAGGCCGGGAAATCAAAGATACCAAAAAGCGGTCCTAAATGTGGCAATATAACTACTACTCATACATATACAAATGCTAGAGGCCTAAAGCTAACCCAGCTCAAGCCTCTGCATCTCTTCCCGAAGGTGCACGCCTAGAACCTTCACCTGAAAATATTGTAAATCACGGGGTGAGACAAAGTCCCAGTAACCAGCCTTTCCAATACTAGGTACTACTAAATAGGTGCTCGTGAGGTGTCAAGTGGGGCAGTTCACAAATAATACATAATGATAGCCACAACAATTTATGCAAGTGCACTGATGCAATCCCATCAACCAAATCCCTCACTTTGGGGGATTTTCAGGAGCCGAACCCGGCCTATCCCTCACTATGGGGGACGTAGGGAGCCATAAAGGCCTATCCCTCACTCTGGGGGACGTAATGAGCCCGAAGGCCTATCCCTCACTATGGGGGACGTAAAGAGCCAACCATCATGCATTAATGGAGGCCTTACCACGTGGTAGTAACTATCAAACTCTCACCAAATTTCCCAATTAATGCATCATGCTCAAATCATAATCAAGAGTAATAATCATTTCACAATTAATCTCATTCAGTGGCATATCTTTCACAATTCCACAAATTCATTCATCATAAATCCAAACCCCACAAGACGGTTTTCCATTTTTATATACAACATATAGTTCGAACACAATTACTATTTGGAGCACAAAACACAAATCTACTCACAATACCACAGAAGCAAGTACTAAGGATTGGAAAGTGGTTACCTCTCGCCTGAGCAAGGAATAACAATCAACAAAGTGGCCCCGCGCACCACCAAGACTCACAACCGGTCTACACAAGCACACAAACACACAACCAACATATATTAGCATTCAAACTAATAATGTGGCCAAAACAACACTTGGGGACACAAAATTCCTATCTCCCATCAAAACTCTACCCAACTCAAGGGGTATAACTATCAAAACAACACTCCAAAGTCCTCAAAGTCTATTAAAACATCAAGTCTCCTTCCAAGCATCAATTATAGTTCAAACCTCAAGGGCCCACTATAGGAATTCAACCTCCAACAACCCATTTGAGCAATTAAGGTCCCAACAACAAATCTAAACCGATTAAACATCCAATTAACCCTTCTTAACATAACCCAATTCACAAAACTCAAAAATCAATCTCTACATTATCATCCTCAATCCCAAATCATCCAATTCCATAAACCCTAACTCCAAAATTCAAGATTCTTTAAATCTAAGAAAACTACACCGATTAAATACTTAAACTAACCCAAAGCAATCAATTAAACTCAAAACAATCGGTCAAAAACCTCAATTCCATCACAACCTAGAAAATCCTAGGGTTCCACCAAAAATCCTCATAAATTCCATGGAATTTCAAGAAAGAAAGAAGATTAGAGGTTAAAATCACTTACTTGAGGTAATGGATCCTTAGAAATGCCTTTCTCAAGCCTCCTCCACGAAACCCTAGCAGAGCTTCTCTCTCCTCCTTCAGATTTTCCAATTTTCGCACATCTGAACCCTCCAGCAATTATATAGAATCGCGACCTTTCGCCGCGGCGAACTAATCCCGAGAGGGATTACTCGCCTGAAAAACCGACTTCGCCCGGCGAAAGCTTCCCGAGAGGAAACTCTCGCTCGCCCAGACAACCTTCGCCGCGGCATACCCTACCTTCGCCGCGGCGAAACCTTCCCGAGAGGGAAGCCTCGCTCACCAGAACAACTTCGCCGCGGCGTCCCCAAGACTTCGCCGCGGCCAAACCTTCCCGAGAAGACACTCCCCTCTGAAACCCCCGGTTCGCCGCGGCGAACATACCCTGAGAGGGGTACGTTCACCTATTCCTCCAACCAACCTCAAATCCAACCTAAACACCAAGATCAAGATTAAATCACTAATATATCCTCAAAATTAACCCAAAAGAGGCTATCAAAACCCGATTAAACTTAGGATGTTACAAAGAGGACCAAGTGAGGGTTACAATTATGGATGTTTGAGAGGGAGAGGGTAGGTGTGGATGTGCCATTCTCGACTGTTGGAGTCGTGAAATTAGGCTAGGTAATAGGAACTTTCATTCTTTGGCCTAGACACTTTGTTGATGAGGAGATAATACTTGCAATGGTAAGAAAATGTGTTGCTATATTACATGAATTTTCTTTAACGTAATACTTATAATACTTATCTTTATTTTATGTTTCATTAGGCCATAAAGCCATTAATAGATATCTCCACTTGGCACAATTATATGAGGACTATAAAATAATTAACAAGGTCAACATAAAGATGCCTGTAGGATTATGGGTGAAGAAGAATCATATTCCTTTGGACTGGACAACAAAGATATTAGGGAGTTCTTATCTATGAAGGAGTTGGATGTAGCATGGGTTCAATTACCAATTATGTAAGTTTATTTTTTTTTCATTTTTAACTTAAACTTCTAATTTTTTACTTTGCACATAGTTACTAATTATTATCTTATTTCAATTTAATGATGGCTTCTTCTATAACAAACACATGTCATCAATGGAGAAAAGACATTTGTATGGATTTTTATGTCTTGCAACTGTGTAGAAGAAGTATAACCCACTGGATAAGAGAATGAGACATGTGGGCAATATAATTGGAGACATCAAATTGCCTTGTTATCTGGCACCAATTATTAAAGGGCAAGTAGCTTAATTATATTTATTTATACATATTCAAATTGCTAAGAATTATTGTGATATCCAATAATGTATAAATCCTACTCTATGTTGCAGTCATTATTAGAGTTTGTGTGTTCCTTGTCCTATCGACAACATCATCTACTGGCTTGATCCTTGGGTCATGGTCGAACCAGTGAGATGAAGGGCGTTTTCAACACATAAGTACTCTAAAGGGGAGCAATAATTTGGTTTTCAATATAAATTGTTTAACTTGTGTTTTTCATTTGCTTATAGGGCTTTAAAGACTTATTATATAATAGTTGGGAAGCATGTAGGCAAAAACCCAACAACTTGGATATATCCCAATGTAAGTAGTTTGAACTGAAGTTCATTCATTGATAACATTTATTTCATATATATATATTTGCATTGTACCATTTTCTTGTGATTTGTAGTGCTCTAAGCAACAAGGGTCGACAGAGTGTGGATACTACATTATCTGTTACATGTTTGAAATTATTGAGAGTGGATGTACTAAAAAATTTGAAGAGATAAGTAAATATAATTTTAGTTTTGTAATCGTTGTTGAATTTTTATATTGAATTGTTACTTATTCTTCATATGTTTAAATTTGTTCATTTGTCAATTTACAAATTTTGAATAATGACTGCTCATATACCGTGATGATATTGATTTTTTCCAAGACCTTTTGGCATTGCAATCGCTTCAAGAATGGTGGTCTAGGGATTGATTAAGTTTATGTTTAGAGGTAACTTAGTATTATTAAGTTATCAATTTTGACTTTTGCAATTTGTTCTTTTAACTAGTTAGTTAATGTATTGATGAAATCATGATTTTGATATATGTTGGTTGAAAATATTGATTGGTTTAAATGTTAGACTATTTGAACTTGTTGGAAAGTGGCTATTGAGAATGTATTACATGTTAGTTATTGTATGGCAAGTGGTATTCAGGAAGTGAATTTTTTTTTTAAAAAAAAAGAGCATATTCATGTTTGTTCTAAGAAAACAGTAGTAAATAGGAAAACTTTTTACTTCTGTTTTGGAAAACAGAAGTAAAAAAAATCCTTTTTTTAACTTCTGTTTTACAGCAAAACGAACATAAATAACATGTAATACATTCTCAATAGCCACTTTCCAACAAGTTCAAATAACATCATTTATGTCTGTTTTATGGCAAAACAGAAGTAAAAGAGTGATTTTTTACTTCTATTAGGAACAAACGTAAATAACACCATTTTTCTTCTCTATTCAAAACAGAAGTAAAAAGTGGGGTACTTTTTATGTCCCTCCCAAAACAGAAGTAAAAGGTCATCCAAAACAAAAGTAAAAAGTCTCCATTGTAGTAGTGGAAATTGGCTTTTCTTCGTCTTCTTTTTTTGGGAATAATTTGTGCCGAACAAACCTTTCGAAAGCGTTGAATTATTGACATTTAGAAACGTGCACTTCAAGAATCAGTTCTGTGAAAGTGGCATGTTTTGATTCTCTCATGTCATACAGGGAATTTTGTTATTTCTATAAATTCAACAAAGTTGGGAAAGAGCTCGGAATCAAGAAAACATCAGTTAATTTATATTACAACACAACGTAACAGGAATAATTCATTACCACTTTTGTTGCCTCTTTTGACCAAGCAATATAATGATGGATTATCAGTTTATTGAAAAGAACTACGGAATAGATGTTTTGACAACGTTGCATCAGTGAAAATTCTTGTATGATTTGTTTATGGGAATCGATCCATTTTTGTGGAAGTGCTTAGTCGCGTCTAGAGATTCTCTAATATCGTTGTGGAAATTTTTTTATTACTACTTGATTAGATGGAATATAATGGAATGCTGACCCATGTTTGTGACGTCTCAACTGCTCCCCTGATAAGTCGATTATTGGCATTTAATTGACAGCTTGGATATCTCTTTCTCTAACTTAGGCAAGTGGATTAATTTAATAATATGTTAGGCAATCCTTTAAGACGATATCTTAAAAAGATAACAAAATATTCTATATAATATGTTAGGTAATCCCTTTCATCATTAAATATGTACTACTAGAATATTTTTATCAATCAAACGGTATTTTATTTAATTACTTAAAATCGAATCTAATTATTATCAAAAGTTATTCTCATGCATGTATGCCAGTTTATCTCATCAACAACACACACACACACATATCTATATACACACCTCTCTTCCCTGTTAATGTTTAGCGAGTTGAAGAATCTGTGAATGCAAGTGCATGCATGGGTAACAGTAACTACTAACTGCGCTATCCTCTGTGGTCTAGGATTGAAGACCCTACAATTAAAGTTTAGGTCTTCAAATGATCAAATCAAGAAATCCCACAGGATCAATCTGCGCTTATATACACTTCGCGTTCTGACCCATCACTCACTTGCCTTTCTTTTTGTTAGATTTTTGGGCTTGGATCCGCCCTTGATGGGCCGGATTATTTGACCGGGTATAAAGAGAATATATCAGTCAAATATCCAAGCGATATTGTGATATGTTTGACTTGGTCAAACACCCTGAATCATATCCAATCGGTTACGATATAAATCTAATTAATTTATATTAAATTAATTAATTTATATTGTGTAGATTAAATATATATTAAGTATATATATTTAGAATTAATTGTGATTGATTCTGGATTTAAATTCAAATATCATGATATTATGAGATAAGAATATATTATATCTTATCTCAGATTTTATCTGATGGGCTCAGTGGATATTTTTATGCTACCCAAAATATCCCTGACAAAAGCTATAAATAGAGGCTTCCCCCATCAGTTCAAATCACTCAAGTAGTAGAGCTTTCCTACTATCTCTCTCTCTCTCTCTTATTTTCTTTCTTGCAAAAGAGGTGCTCTGCTGTGCACTTAAAAGCTCAGACTTTTATAGTCTAGCTTAAGCGTGAGCTAAGAAGATCCGACCGACCCGACCCGAGATCCGACCCCGTATGTTTTCGATCCATTCTGAAATTATTATTACATTGGCATCAGAGCCGAGATGTTCTTGAGGCTCTCAATATATGTGTGCATATATATATTACACGCTCATTTTTTCCGCTGCATCGTGAATATGCCGTATGCAATTCGAACTCTATATGCTTGTGTTTTAAATTCACATAAACACTCCATTTATATAAGTGAAGTTCGAAAACATTACCTGTTATTCCGTAAGGCTTAAAAACGTGATCGAAGTCTACTTTCTGAAGCTTCCAACGTCGGCCGTTCGAACCATTTTTTTGGGTCTTTAAAATTGATGTTTTTTAAAGAAAATAAACCCATAGAGTTGTAGAGCACGAAAATACGAGTCCATAGACACCTAAAATGCATAAAACGGAGCTCGGAGGAGGAAGATACGGCGGTTCGAAAATGGCGGGTCGCGACGGACCCGCCGGAGCTCCAGCCGGATCTGGGGCGACCCGGCTGGAGGTCAGGGACGACCTGACCAGCCCAAAACGGCGTCGTTTTGGGCTGGCCAGGACGCAGCGTTTCACTTTAAGTGAAACGCTGCGTTTCGGGTCCGTGGACCCGGATCCCCCTGGAAGTCGGGTCGGTAGACCGACCCGACCGAAATTTAAAAAAAAAAGGTTTTTTTGAAATTTTTTTTGGACGCGCCATGTGGGCGCGTGGGGTCCACCTAGGGACCCTTTGGTCATAAAAAGCACATATATAGACTCCTTGAGACGTGAGGAATCAGTGGAATAGGTCAGGTGACGGCGAGAGGCCGGAAAGGCGGCGCGTGTATGACACGCGCCGGTCCCGAGAGTGGGCGAACCTAGCCCTAAAAAAAAAAAATTTTGCTTATTGGAGCGCGTGAGGGGCTATTTTTGAGCCCTGTTTGACCTGAAATATTTCTAAAATCATGAGCTATGAATTAATATATTATGTGCTGTTTTTTTATGACTTTTTGGGTACGAAAAATAGCAAATAAATGTTTTTGAATATTTATTTTTATTTTTCTTAACTTGTTCTTTTTGGGTTTAGGAAATGGCCAACTCAAACTCAAATTCTAACTCCTCTTTTGGAAAATATCCAACTTATTCTCCTCTTTCTGATGATTCGAAATCTTCAAATTATTATGCTGCCGAAAGTACAAATAAAAGAAAAGCGCCTCAATCACAAGTAAACTCTAATGTACCTGAGGGGAGCAGTGGTAAAAGGAAATGTGTTCCTGACCAACAAGAGGAAGAAGTCTGCAGACCCAAGGACATAAATTTAATAGAACAGATAGCAGAAAAGCATGCTGATGAATACAAGCATCAAAAGTGCCTCTTTTCAAAATTGACTTATTATGCTAAACAAATTGTCAATGAGCAAGACGCACTCTTTTTCTCAAATATTGCAATCCAATACAGAGAGGAACTGGCGAGGAGGGGACACATATTTAGTGAAGCATTTTTTAAACAATGTCTCTGTAGATGCTGGAAAGGTGTTAAAGAGAGTTTGAGAGAACCAATGATAAAATATATCATGAACGAATGAGTTTTTGTTCACATTTATATTTCTTTTAATGTTTACTCTTGAGACTTCATTTTTGGAATTATCCATTTTTTGTAAACATTCATACTTCAATAAATAAAGTTTTTTTTTATTTTCAAATGCTTTATTTGAGTGGGAGTTTCATGAGGAAAACTCCAAATTGGGGATATGTTCAAGGAAAGTCAAAGGTAAGAAAGGTAAGAGACTAACCAGGAGTAATGGGATGGGAGCCAACCTAGTTGTCTCCTGATCATGAAAATGGTGAGACTCTTACCCAGACGACCTATGACCTACTTGAATAAAGTGTGTATACTGCATACCGTACTAAAATGCATTGTTGTCTATGTGATAGCACGATGTCTCAAAGAGGAATCAAGTCCATCATAGCTGACCTCGTAGGAGGTGACAAGCTGAACGGAGACAATTACAGCATGTGGCGTCGTAAGATATCGTATGTCCTCGAAGAACAAGAAGTCACTGATGTGTTGACTACTTTTCTTCCAGAGCCTGAGGCAAATGCATCGCGAAGGGACCAGGACGGCTACGCGGCCTGGAAAAGAAGGGACACTATCGCCAGAATAACCATGCTAAGTGCCATGACTGACGATGTGTTGGTGCAATTCGAAACACACCCTTCAGCCTCTGCCATGTGGGCAGCACTGAAATCCGAATTTGACGGTACCTCTGCTGCGAGGCTTAGGAGACTCACCGTCAAACTTGATAATTTCAAGCTGGGTCCTAACACTCCCATAAGGCATCACCTAAGGGCAATGCAGAACTTAATAAGGGAGCTTAAGGAAGCCGGAGGCGCTTTATCTGATGAGCAACAGATTCAAGCTGTCATGAGATCTCTCCCAGCAAGTTGGGATACCATGAAGCACACCATTACTCATAATGAGAGTATAAAAACCTTTGCTGATGTAGCTCGCCACCTCCAACTGGAGGATGATCGGATGGAAACTGTGAAGCCTGTCAGTAAGGCATATTTAACTGAAGGAAAGGGAGGGGCAACCTCCCAAAACCAGTCCAAGAGAAGCAAAGGCTCTCAAAATAAGAAAGGCGGCCCTAAAGTGAAGAAAGGAAAGAGTTCCTTCAAGAAAGGCAAGAAACCTGCAAAGAAGCGGAACATAGCAACCATCAAATGCTATGCTTGCCAACAAAAGGGGCATTATGCCAAGGACTGCCCTGAGCAGAAAAAGGTATTGGATTCAGATTCAATACATTTCTCTTATGTTTCTAGCACTGCGTTTATTGCTGAAACTAATCCTGTTTGGGTTATAGACTCAGGGGCCACAGACCACGTGAGCAAGGATCGTGGGAACTTCACAGAATTTCGTCGGTTACCAGCAAGAAGCAGATGGCTTTATGTTGGGAACAACGCGAGAGTAGAAGTCAAAGGGATCGGTACTTGTGAGCTGACCCTGCATGGAGGAAAGACCCTAGTCCTGCAAAATGTCCTCTACGCTCCGGAAATCCGACGAAATCTTGTGTCTGTTATTTCCTTAGTTAGATTTCATTTCAATGTCTTTTTTCATGATTTCACAGTAGACATTTCGTATGGGACCAATTTTTCAGTTTCTGGTTATGTTTCGGATGGTTTCTTTGTTTTAGAAAATTTCAATGATAATTTTTCTAGTTCTTGCTATGCGCTTTCTTCCGATGTCAATTACGATATATGGCACGCTAGATTAGGACATATTGGTCAAGAACGCATGACCAAACTGGCAAAAGAGGGTTTGCTAGGAAACGTGTCCAAAAAGGAAATGTCTCTGTGTGAACATTGCCTTGCTGGCAAGAGCACAAGGAAGCCTTTCGGAAAGGCAACCAGGGCTAACCATCCTCTTGAGTTGGTACACTCTGATATTTGCGGACCAATGAGTGTTAGGGCACGTCATGGAGCATGGTATTTTATTACCTTCATCGATGATTCTTCCCGATATGGCTATACTTACCTGATTTCCCACAAATCTGAGGCATTAGAGTGCTTTAGAAAATATCTCAATCTAGTGGAAAATCAGCTAGGTTCAAGAATCAAAGCCTTAAGAACTGACCGAGGCCGAGAATACCTCTCTGATCAGTTCAAGGAGCTCTGTGAAGAAAGGGGCATTGTTAGGCAACTAACAATCCCTGGCACTCCTCAACAGAACGGAGTTGCTGAAAGGAGAAATAGAACTCTCCTCGATATGGTTAGATCAATGATGGCACAAGCTGAGCTTCCAACCTCATATTGGGGAGATGCTCTTTTAACTGCCACATTCATACTTAACCGAGTGCCTTCTAAATCAGTCACTACAACCCCTTATGAATCATGGACAAACCGCAAACCGGATCTAAGCATCCTAAGACCATGGGGGTCAGCGGCCTATATTCGTGATTCTTCCCATAAATATGACAAGCTAGAACCAAGGGGCAAAAAGTGTATCTTCATAAGATACTCTGAGAACTCTAAGGGCTATGTCTTCATTGGTGAAAATGATGACGGCTCAGTGACTGATATAGAGTCAAGGGACGCAACATTCATAGAAACCGAATATCCTAGCAGAGGGAGTATTGATCGAACAAGCCGTCTTTATGAGGATGATGGCAATGAGGTACAACAAAGTGTTCCTCAGTCTACTGATCCGAGTGGGAGGGTTGAGCCATTTTCACAACAAGGTTTAACCCAGTCACAGGAAGTAAGTCCTACAACAACCCCACTTAGGAGAAGTAACAGAGACAAAACTCCTAAGAGACGCTTCTCAATTGAAGGAGCAACCTTCATCGTTAGTCCAGAACACGATGAAGAAGACCCTGTAAGTGTTAAAGAAGCACTAACAGGACCTGCTAAGGAAAAATGGCAGAAGGCCTTACAAGAGGAAATGGATTCCATGGAATCCAACCAAGTATGGGAATTAGTTGATCTACCACCTGGCCGAAAGGCAATTGGGAGCAAGTGGGTTCTCAAGTACAAACGTAAGGCTGATGGATCAATTGATAAACCCAAAGCAAGGTTAGTTGCCAAAGGGTATACACAACGGGAAGGAGTGGATTACGCAGACACCTTCTCACCTGTTGTACGTTTCAACTCGATACGACTGATACTGGCTTTAGTAGCAAGTTTAGACTTAGAGTTACATCAGATGGATGTAAAAACCGCTTTCTTGAATGGAGAACTAGATGAGGAAATCTATATGGAACAGCCTGAGGGCTTCATACAGAAAGGGAACGAACAAAAGGTTTGTAAACTCTTGAGATCCATTTATGGACTCAAGCAATCATCTAGGCAGTGGTACTTAAGGTTCCACAAAGCCATAAGCTCCTATGACTTTGAAATGATCGAGGAAGATCACTGTGTTTATATCAAGCGGTTTGGAGACAACTTTGTCATTCTATCCCTCTATGTCGATGACATACTACTGGCTGGTACCAATCTGAAACTAATAAAGATGATCAAAGAGTGGTTATCCTTGAACTTCGAGATGAAAGACATGGGCGAAGCAGAATATATCTTAGGTGTTAAGATAAGAAGAGATCGTTCTAGAAAATTGCTGTCATTGTCACAAAAGGCATACATAGCAAAGATTCTTGAGCGTTTCAATATGAGAGACTGCAAGCCTATGGATACCCCTGTGGTTAAGGGACATAACCTAAGTGAGGAAATGCGCCCTACAAAACAATGCGATATAGAACGCATGAAGAGAGTCCCATACTCAAGTGCCGTTGGCAGCCTAATGTACGCCATGTTGTGTACCAGGCCAGACATATGCTTCGCAGTCGGACTTGTGAGTCGATTCCAATCCAATCCAGGAGTCAAACACTGGGAAGCTGTAAAGAGGATTATGAGATATCTAAAAGGAACCATGGACTATGAGCTATGCTATCAAGGAAATGGCCTTCGTGCGGAGGGTTATTCCGATGCTGATTGGGCAGGAGACCTGGACGAGCGACACTCGACGTCAGGCTATGCTTTCCTACTGAATAACGGAGCAATCTCCTGGAGCAGCAAGAAACAAACGTGTGTGTCTCTTTCATCCATGGAAGCAGAATATGTAGCTTGTTCTGCAGCTGTCCAAGAAGCTGTGTGGCTCAAAAGATTCTTAGTACGATTGGGAATCCATGGTGGGAGTGAGGGACCAACTCTGATTCACTGCGATAGTCAAGCAGCAATAGCCTATGCAAAGGACCCTAAGTACCACAATCGTACTAAGCATATAGACATAAAGTATCACTTTGTAAGGGATATGATCGCTAAGAAACAAGTGACAGTTCAATACTTGTCCACTCATAAGATGTTGGCAGATCCCCTAACCAAGCCTATAGCTAGAGATCCTTTCGTCAAGCATGTAAAGGCCTTGGGCATGCGTAGAGCATGATGTATTGAACCCTTTTTCTTTTTGATCCTTTTTGTTCAAATACGCAGGCACAAGGCATGTTGTACTGAACCTTTTTCCTCTTACTTAGTAATTCAATGCATTTTATCCAGTTCAAAGAAATTTTTCTTGTATATTTGTGTATTTATACATGCATAGGCACAAGGTATGCAATACAATTATGTCGTACAGGTCACAAGGTTGGCTCACTCACACGAGCAACCGCCTCGCTATGTTCTCATGGGATATAGAAGGTTTGACAGCAGATGATCACCATGAGATGGTAGAGAAGAATCACTGCACAAATGTCACCTCAGCTAGACTGAGATGAGACCCATAAAAGTTTGGGCCGAATCATGGATAATGTGTCATCCATGAGACCTGTAGCCAGACAAGGAACTCTTTACTAGTGAGACGTCATATATAGTTGTGATGAAAGAGCTCCTGGTTCAAATGTTGGAGTGCATTTGGAACTTAAGTCTGTATGGTGCTATTAAAACCAAAAGCGACATACTCCACTTGGTGGATTGAGCACCGTAACATGCAATTCATACTGCATGAGCTCACTCAAATCCGCAATAAGGGACGTAGATGGAAGATCCCTGATCCATTACGGTGTGAGTCCCAGAAAGGAAATAAACCTTTCATAATGCCCTTAAGACTTAGACAACATCACAAGGTTTTGGTTTAGTGGCAGCTACTCTAGCCTAAACCCCATGGTCAAGAATGATGCGATCTAACGGGTCAAGACTGAGAAAGCGACTATGCCAAATCTAAATGATGAATAGTCAGAAGGAAGATTTATCCTGAAATACACATCTACGTTGGTGTCTGTGACATGTCCCTTGCAGGTTGAACAGAACAACTAAGCAAGTGTGGATACCATACGTATAAAAAGGCAATCTGAGTAAACAAAATAACTCGAGAGGGATTAGATATGCCACAAGTAAAGTGTATGGATAAAACTAGGGCATTCGAGGCAACAAGCATACAATTTGCAGGTACACCAAGGGTGTTCTTGTGTGCTGGTCCTGCATAAAGGATTCCTAGTGCACAGACGCCCGAATCGATGACGTCATGCCCACGCGGTCACGGCAGACACCTAGTATGAAGCAATGAAAGATTTAGCTATCACACGATGGGCAGCCCATCAAGTGCGAGTGGGAGATGTTAGATTTTTGGGCTTGGATCCGCCCTTGATGGGCCGGATTATTTGACCGGGTATAAAGAGAATATATCAGTCAAATATCCAAGCGATATTGTGATATGTTTGACTTGGTCAAACACCCTGAATCATATCCAATCGGTTACGATATAAATCTAATTAATTTATATTAAATTAATTAATTTATATTGTGTAGATTAAATATATATTAAGTATATATATTTAGAATTAATTGTGATTGATTCTGGATTTAAATTCAAATATCATGATATTATGAGATAAGAATATATTATATCTTATCTCGGATTTTATCTGATGGGCTCAGTGGATATTTTTATGCTACCCAAAATATCCCTGACAAAAGCTATAAATAGAGGCTTCCCCCATCAGTTCAAATCACTCCAGTAGTAGAGCTTTCCTACTATCTCTCTCTCTCTCTCTCTTATTTTCTTTCTTGCAAAAGAGGTGCTCTGCTGTGCACTTAAAAGCTCAGACTTTTATAGTCTAGCTTAAGCGTGAGCTAAGAAGATCCGACCGACCCGACCCGAGATCCGACCCGGTATGTTTTCGATCCATTCTGAAATTATTATTACACTTTTATCTCAAGGAATCACAACAAGGTATGTTTCATACTCCATGATCGCTTGTGCGTAGGTAATAAAGTAAGAGTAGGCATTGAGTTCAAGGGGAAAAGGAATGGCTATGGGGTTGTCGTTTATGTCCCGACTAAAATGGAAGCATCTGGTGCGAGTTTCACACGATGAAAAGAAGAACCAAAAAAGTACAATTGGAAGTATCAAGACAAATCCGGACACGAGTAGATATGTTAAAGTTATATAAAAGAGCATATGGAGCATGGAAATTCATTTCAGTACACGGCGTGAGGCCAAGAAATCACCTCTTGCTTATGTTATTCTCTTACCATGGAACCCTTTAGGCTCTGATCTGAGTATTAGTGTTCCATACTATGCCTATGGTGAATCCCTTCGTGAACGGTTACCAGTTGGTATATCTCAGTTTGATTTTATATCAGGAATGCCTCAGCATGATGTTTTAAAAGATGCAAACGTTGTTCCTTCCGGGACATTCGATAAAATTCGAAAGCAGATCAGTGATCAGTCCAAAGAAGAGAAGCAAGGCAATAATGATGATGTGGCTTCTGTTCTTGCATCAACGAAAAACAATAACGCTATTATGAACATAGGAGCTCAAGGTATGTTGAATGGCTGCAATATCATTCTCAATGTATTTACTATATAGGAGGTGATGGAGGAGTGAAGCAGTCCATGGATGTTAATACCACTTTGGTTCTTCATTTCAGTCTATGTCTTTCAATATCCTGTGTCCCTTATTTTAGAGTTGTTTTTAAGTAAGTTTTAGTCTTACCGTACGCTGTTATGGTTAGTCTAGAAACTGTGTGAACTAGACACATTAAGATTATCTTAGAGCAATCGGAATGGATCTTATTGTGTACTCTAAATAATATACATGAAACGTCTCATGCATCCATATGTGATCGGTCTGTATGGAATTTGATCCTTGGAAATGAAGTTCTTATTAGGTGTTTGATAAATATAATAGGATAAATGTGTGATTTTATCCTTGATCTTATTTTTTAGATGCACCAAGCACTCTAAATTTTAATTGTGTAATTTTGCCCATTATTTATTTTTTATGCAATTTTACCTGTCATCTTTTTATTTTGAACCAGAGGGGCTACTTCAGTTAAGCCTCAAATATGGTTTCAATCATCACTTCCTTATCTTCCGCGGTCTTCAGGAATTTTTCCTAAAATTCTGGACTTAATTTCTAAAATTATCTTTTCTCACACGTAGTCTTTTGAAAATTATGCGTTTGCCCTAATTTGAGACACAAGCAATATGATTTATTGATGTTTCATTGGTGTACCTACTATTAGAATATTTTTATCAATCAAACGGGATTTCAATTAATTATTGAACAGAATCAAATCATTCTCAAAAGTTATTCTCATGCATATATGCTAGTTTATCTCATCAATATATATTTTCGAAAGTTGTATATATAAATCAAAGTTGCCTCCCCCAGTCACTCACCTTCATACACCTCATTCAACACCCACCAAGAAACAATCCTTGTCGGGAAGTGGCATCGGGCGATCTTGTAACATCTTTAAAACGGCCCTTGTGCACGCATCGGTGAGAATATTATAGAGAAAAATGATGCAGGGACTACTTGAAAATCAAAAACATATATAGGGACTGCATTATAAAGAATTCACATTTTTGTACATTAACCTTATTTATGTCAATTGCATGGAAATTCAAAGCTGAGCTTTGGTGCGTGATATGGAGCAATATATATCTTTGTATAGTACGAAATGTAGGCCTAGAATAAATGAAATACTTAATTTATGAGTTAGTATAGAATAACTTGTGGCTAATAGGCCATGCTAAGTGCAAAAATTTTAAGTGAACGTAAATATGCTAGGTGTCAATCCATGAATCATTAGGTTAAATTTGGTATCGATTTGAGATGTTTCAGATTTCTATTTAATATATTTCATTCAGGTTTGTATTTTTTTTTGTCATTTTCCCTCTTTTGTTTTTATAAGTTTTTAGGTTTTGTTTTCCACCATCCAATATGCTCGGTCGATAAGCTTTTTTGTCAACAAAAAGTCGAAATTTTGTGATTTTTTATGGTAATCCTTTTTTTGTTTTCCAACTCATACGTGGATTGTATTATATTTTATTCAAACAGTTTATTTAATAGCTGTGCGGGGAGCCGTTTCCTTACTAATTGGATCAGCTTGGCTCTATTTTGGATTCCGTGCCATTTCACCTTTTAACTTCTTTGAATCTTATTTAAATATCAACTACTATATTACTTGGAAAAATTATTTTGCAAATACCTATAATTTTTCTCAATTTTTAATTTGATATTTTTGTATTTTTTTCTCTTAATTACTCTAATTTTGCTGTGTTAGCACTGTTAGCTTCTATAGCTTTACTCAATTGGTACTGTTAGCCCTTGTGTAAAAGCTAATTACACTAACAGAACAAAATTATAGTGTTTATTTAGGAGACAAAAATATACAGGTGCCAAGTAAAAAATCAAATAAAATTATAGGTACTCAGGTACCTGATAATTGTCATTTTAGAATTGGACATAGATTATATCTTAAATTTAATAAGTAGCCTAAATTTTAACAAAGTATAGTGTTAGTTGATTGTCATACCCTTATTTATGAGAATGTCTTAAGATAAACATTTCTTGGTTGTTTACTGAAAAGTAAAATCGTAAAAAAAAAAAAATTAATACTTTCTTGTAATTTGTAAAGTGACAATAACTTTAAAACAAAACATAACATCTAAAATGACAATTATTTGGGAATGGAGGATGTATCGTTTTAATTTTCCAATTTAACTTTGTATTTATAATATTGGATATTTTTTAATTTTGCACTAGCTAGTTGAACGTAGGTAGACTAAACCCGACTGTTTAACTGAACGTAGTTAAGAGGTTATTTCCGTACTCCTTTGATTTGGCACTTTTTTTCAGATATAATAAAATTAATAGCTCACATGCACACGAACGTGTCAATTCTGGGCTTAAATCCAGAACTTCATCCAAACATGATAAGAGGCGTTAGTGTTGAGATAACTAGTTGTTGACATTTGATTTAGTACTTAGATGCTCACACCAAGAACTGTTCAAATTAAATTGGGATTGTTTAGACGGCACTTTACTTCCTTAAAAAATGTTTATATTTATTTCATTTCAGGATAACTAGAAACTAAAACTAGATTAAACATCCATCAACTAGATAAATATTAAAATTTTAAAAATATAAACTAATATCTAGATAACTGTATACTATAACTTACATGGAACAACAATTATTTATTTATTTGATTGAAAGATAAGTCCCCAATACAAGAAAAGAAAGCCATATACAACTTAAATCCCAAGTTTATTCATTTCACATTATACACACTTTGAGCAGGAATTATAAGCCAATAATTCTCACATATAAAATGCATCTTAATTTAATCTTTGCCCATATATAGTTTACAAGACCTTCTTGAACACAACAGAAAGTGGAGTCTCATTAGCTACAATTACGAGATGTCTATTTCCAGTTTCATCGTAGTAAAGCCCAAGATCTCCACAAGGATCACCAGAAGGACAGAACTTAATCTTATAGAAAAGGCTCTGATATTTAATAATCTTGAACTTACCGTCCACCGTATTGGCATAACCACTAATTTTCACAGACTTTCCCGCGGGATCTTCCTCGATGATCGTCCACTTCGACGGCGTGGTTGCGCAGGTTGGAACGGCGGTGAATGCCATGTTCAGAAGAAGACCCTCGGCGATGTAAGCGAGTCTTGCCGGAGATGAAATCATCACGGCCAAGCCATCGGTAGTCTCAGAAGGTATCTGCACCACCGTCAATGGGCAGGTTTCGTTCCCTGTCGCTGCTAGTCCAAGACCACCACCTGAAACCAAAGGGCTTAATCACTGTTCTTACGATTCTATCACAGATGGATTATATAATTCTAATTGGTTGGATGATAGGAACCGTGAATAGCTGATCTTTTCGATTCGAGTCTGACTTTTAAAATATCGCTTTTAATTATACATATGGTCTTAAGATTATTTGCCCACGTGTGTGTGTATATATATATGTACTACCTACTGTCCTTAATGTAAGATCTAGTTAGTTAATTCGGAAAGATTAAAGAAATTAATTAAGTTAGTTATTTGTAATAACTAGATGTTGTCTTTTATCCCTTGCTAATAATGTGTATTAGATAAAGCTAGCATTTCATGGATTCTTTAACATATGTAACTACTATAAGAGCTACTTTGAAAAAAATAGATAAACATGAGAAACAAAGTAGATTGGAGGCTTATATTTATGACCAAATTAAAAGTTAAACTAGTTCTTATATTAAGGACCTAAGATAGTATAACCTTTTCTGATAAACTATAATATTTATAAACCTATGGCTCAATTTACATCCTATGCATTATAGAGAAAAGCCTGTCTGGCTGAAAGGAAGAACCATATTTTAAGGCCATATGATTCTGCACAATTTATTAATTTGGTTTGTAATTTATTATTACGTTGTTATCATTTGAATTATTCTCGATTTAGTGCTTTTTATTATAATTTAGTCCATAGTTCACTTTTGTGGGTAGAAATGCTTTTTTCACTTTTATTACCATAAATTATACAGTTCAAGGTATTAAATAACATAATCAGTTAGATTAACGAAATTTAACAACTATTTGCAAAGCAAAAATATTAAATAAAAATTCCAGTGGATTGTAATAAGGATTCAGTCAAACCAAATTAAAAATTAAGAAAAAATTAATAGTGATCAACGTATGATATTTTCTTTTAAAAAAAATCCTTAGTTGAATTTCAGCACACTTCCTTAAAACTAAAAACACATATATAGTCATCTATGATGTAAATATAAATCAAAACGAAAGCAAAAAAAAAAAGAAGTCAAATTACTAAACCAAAACTTCATAAAATATTTTTTTTTTAAAAAAAAAGAGCATTCATATCACAACCTTTTCCGATCAGAGATGGGACGATATGGTATGAGCCACCATTGTTAAGCGGGCTGCCTTCGGAGTCAAGCACTGCATCAGCTGCAACAGAAGCAAAATTTGATGAAGTGAAAGCAAAGAGAAGGAAGAGGCTAACCAATAAGGTAACGTTCTTCATTATTATTGATTAATTGAGAGAGACAGGCTTTAGTTTTGCGTGATGTGGTGGTTTGTGAATGGTAAAGGATGATGAAGCCTTATTTATAGATGCACATCAATGCTTGTGAGTGGATGGTACTCGTAGATATGCATTGGATGAAAAATGACAATATTTATCAAAAAGAGATCTCCATTGTGTGGATGTTGTCAAAATTTGGATAGCAAACAAATAAACAAATATGAGATACTTCAAAGCTGAGGTTTGTGTTTCTTATTCTTTTTGTGGCTTATGTTATCATATCAATAGGATTTGAAGTTTATGGTATTAAAACACAATCTAGCTCGACCCATCAAACAAATAAACTGGTCAGTGAATCAATTTTTTAGTCAATCCTGTAGAGCTCTGGCGAATCGATTGGACTGGATTTTGTATTTTTTTCCTCCCTTTGCTGAGGCTAAAATGACATCTTTTTTAGTTTAAAAAAATTAGCAATTTGTCTTGTCTATACTTTGGTAACCTTGTTTTATTATATTGAATTATATGTAGTAACATTAAAGTTTCATTTAGAGTTATATATGAATATTTTTGTATGCTTTAATTGAATTATATTATTTTAGTCATGATTAGGTTGATCTCAGATTAATCACAATTAGACCATTGACATGGAACTACTATCCTGATCCGTTTCAATAACTGGTTTGATTTTCAATACCTAGTTTCAAACTAAATACACCCGACCCTTACCGCTTAAGTTATAGTCTCATGTGGCTTATGTACTATAATCTTTAACCATATGCATTTCTTTATACATTGCATTCTGTGGTTCAAAATATAAGCTACCTTCTTTATACAGATTACGTAGAGAGTTATTAATTTCCATTTTTCAATTTTACCCCATTTATTGGTGATACACATTGAATATAGAGAAAGAGGACAGAGAGGAGACGGATTTAAATTTAAACATAAGCAACGCCGGAAAATTGTTTTAATTTAAGACAGATTTAGTGTGTTAGCTCCTCATAATGAAGTAATTGAAAGTGCTTTATATTTTGGACAGGAGGGAGTACATGAAAATTAAGTGATGATGAGTTGGTTCAATTGGTTATAACACACAAGAATGTGAGTTCAAACCTCACTGCCGATGTGAATACCTTATTAATAGGCAATTTGTAAGTACGTCTATAAGCGTTTTCTGAGCCTGGTTTGCATCCAAAAAAAAAAGATAAAATTATAAAATAATTTTTTTAATTAATTGAAGAAACATATACAATATATTTTTGAAAAACGGGATAAAGATCTATATAATTTCGACCAAAAAAATTTATGTGATTAATTCTAAATCATTATCTCTTGCAAAATTGTTCCTCCACTAATGCTCAAGCTAACGATATCGAAATGGATGTGTCAATTATTATGGTGACAAACAAAAATGGAAGGGAAGAAATAGAAATGTTTCGAAATAATAATTGTCTTTTTATATTTAGGGACCAGTATCGATGTTAGAAGAAACCTATGTTGAACGCGTGTACTAGTGAAACGTGCCGATCTGTTTGTTCTTATGCATAGAACATTTATGGAAGACAACCCCGTTCTTATTCCTGTCCCTGTCGTAGGAATATTGTTCACAGTAGTAACACGTGTCAATGCATTTCCAACATACTTACTCCCATTTTTAATACAAAAACTAGTCAAATATAAAATTTCAATTCACTTTATTCTTTAAATTTATAATTTTTTTAAAAAATATCTTTATTGATTGTAAGGAGTCCATCAAGAGGTAATTCTAATGCACATGATTAGAGGGAATAGTTTAAGAAAATCAAAAATATTTATTATAAATAATTAATTTAATTAATTTTCTTAATATGCTTAAATTGGTTATTCAGCTCCTGTATTAATTACGGGTGGTATTAAACTACAAAGGATGAAAGAAGTCCCATGGCTCAGTCAAATCCTTTTTAAGCTGAGAGAGGGAACATATAACTAATAGTACATATAAACGCCAAAAAAAGATTGGATTTAGCAATAAGAGGCATATCTTTTGAACAAAATTTTAGGATCGGTTGATGAAAAAGAATTCATGGGAAGAACCCCCGCCATTTGGGTCCAACTCAGCTCAGGAGAATAACACTTAAAACTCGTTTGATACAAAATATTAAAAATAAGAAATCAGAATTGAGATTATAATTAAAAAAAATAACTAAAAGATATTTAGCATGAATAATTGTTTGTTATATGAGATTGAGCAAACTCATGAAAGTTGGACCGGAAAACACCACTTTTTTCTATAGTATTTCTCAATTCTACATACACGGATTTGTTTAATACTATGTAACAAGTAATCTTTCATGTTAAACTCTCTTTTAATAGATTTTCTCAATTTTAATCACAATTCCTATCTTCAATCTTAATGTTTCATACCAAACGGGACCTTAGCGTTAAAAGATGAATTTAATATTCAACCAACCAAAAAAAAAAGATGATTTTAACAGTAGTTAGGTAATAAAAAAATTTATAAAAGCTCAGTTGCAAATATTATATTAAACAGTGTTGTAAATACGAGTGTCTGAAATTGTAAATCAATAGGAGTAACCTTTAAAATTATTTAAGTGCTTGCTTTTTTTAATTAAGACTAGTATACTTTCAATTGCCAAAATTCATAATTGTAAATTTTCATTAAAAATTTTTAAGACATAAGTGTTATAAAATCCGTTTTTCAAGACTTAAATGTTACTACCTCCTATCCCTGATATAAGAATTGGTTGAGGGTTAAGTTTGACTCTAAATATAATACTTCAATCCATTTTGTTTCCTCATGTTTGTAATTGTTCTTAAAAATTATTCTTATTGATTGTACATGTTAAGAAAATTTGCATCAAAGGGTAATTGTAATGCAAATAATTTAAAAAGGTATTTTAAAGAAACCAATACATATATTTTTAACAAATGATTAATTTAATTAGTTTTCTTAATAAATTTAAATTAGTTATGTAATATATTAAGTATTAAAGGTAGTACTTATTTGATTGATTATCATAAAAAGCACTCCCTCCTCTTTTATAGCTCCCTCCTCTTTTATATATAAATAACCTTCCAGAAGATATTTTAGCCCCCTTTATTAGTTGCTTTATAAGCTTTTTGGAGAATTAACGTTTTTATCATATATACTTCTCCTATTCTAAATATAAGACCTATTTTATAGTGTAATTTATTATTTTTCTTGATAATACTGGCAAAAAAATATTTTTCTTGGTAAGTGTGATAAAAAATGATATATATGTATATTTAAGATTGGAATGGGTATAATAAATTTAAATATACTAAACACAGCCACAAGACCCATAATCAAATATCTAATGAATAAACTGCCGGGGGAAAAAAAATCTAATGAAGATTCTGATATTTAAGATTTTCTTGCAATGCTCTTTTCAAAAAAAATCACACCTGGTACTGATAATGCCCCGCTACTGCAATCATCGATTAAAGATAAAGGCGCAGAGACGTGACACCGGAAATCCAGAATCCAGATGGAACGCCAGTCTTCGGCCCAAAGGAGAGAAAAAAACAAAAAAGAAAAAGAATGCTGGTCGATAATTGGTGTCGCCGCACATTAATCACTTCGGCGACGATATTTATGTAACGCGTGAGCAAACTATTCGTCCATTAAAGTACATTAATACCAATATAAAATACCGAAAATTCCAATAAATTTTGGGAAGAATTCCCCCAAAAAAAACTCATAGTTGAATTTTCAAAAAAAAGATACTTAGGTTAAGTTTCAAATCACACGTAGCCATATATTTTATTTTTTATGTAAATTTATAATTAAATACTAATATTTTAAAAATATAATTTGAATGTTTTTATATCAAGTTCTTTAATTACTTACTTGGCGTTGAAAATTATCTTTCGGCATCAAAAATCAATTATTGCCGAAGTTTAATATTTTGGGGAGGCTCAAATTCGAATTTAGCACTTAGATTCGAATTTTTTGCCCCCACAAATTCGAATTTTTGCCAGCCTTTCTTAAATTAAAGGTCAAATTCCAATTGTGATAACTCTCAGTTTAAGCTCAAATAAGACAAATGAACTATCATTAGAATGCTCTTTGAATCTAATTTCTAATACATAAGATTTACTTAGAAACTCTTTATATTGTGAAATATATGATCATAACCGTGAGCAAAGGTCAGAAACATTTCGGCATTGACCTCTGATCAATATTCTTACAATGTCTCATAAACTATAAATGCTTTTGAAGTAAAACTTATTTCATATAAAAATAGATTCAATATGATTTTCCATGATATCTATATCAATAAAAAAAATGTTTCTCTATGAAATGGAAATGATTTTCGAAATATGGTGCTTCAATCTGGTGAGAAAGGCGCCTTTCGCCTCTGCTCAATCCAATCTGCTTCAACAGTGTGTTTGTCTTCAAGCAAAAAAGCTTTGACGGCCCAGCGGCCCAGCGGCCCAGCTCTTTTAACAATCTTTTCAGGACCAATTTGGTCTTTTCAACTTGACAACGGGTTTGCTGCGGGCCGTTTAAGGAGGTGTTTGGATAGAAATCAAACCATAGTTTCATAAGTGCTTTTACGGATTACGAAGTAAATATGTGGAGGAGATTATCTCGTTTTGTGGAAAAGTACTTCTGAAACCACGGTTTTGAGACACCCAAACAGGCCCTAAAATTAGGTCTCACCAATTACTTTTAAAGTTTAAACTTTAAAGTGGGGGAGTGGAGACCTCGCTACGGAGGGCGGAGCTCACGTGTTACAAGGCATTATGAGAGGGGGTGGAATTTATTACATTATCAATATAAGACACAGATGATTAATTTAGAAATATTAAAAAAAACTAAATAAATTACTTTAAGGGAAAAAGACAGTAAAATACCCTCAAAATTACTAAATGACAAATTAGTATAGGTAAATTTCAAAATCTCAATTCAGGCCCTAGATACTATTTTGGAATTTTCAAATCTTGTAAAATGACAACATTGTCTTTACTGTTGGTGACTACTTCCATATATCTATTGACTATTCTATTTTAATTATTGACTACTTTTGTTTTCAAAGTTCCGGTGACTATTTTTATATAGCTATTGACTACATAAGAGTAGTAAATCGCATTACTAGAGTAGTCAGTAGCTTAACAAGAGTAGTTATCAGAGTTTAAAAGTAAATGTAGTTAATAGTTAAAAAGAGTAGTCAATTCATAAAAAGAGTAGTCACCGGAGTTCGGTAACATGTCATCGGAGTTTTAAAATAAATGTAGTCAATAGCTAAAAAAGAATAGTCAATACATAAGAAAGAGTAGTCACTAGAGCTTAGGTGGTTGGTCGCCGGTAGGGTTATCGACGTCGGAGCTCTGACGCCCGAAATTGCTGAGGTGGCAGTATTTAAAAAAAAAATAGGTAAAAAAATAGTAAAGGACATTTATGTAATTTTACAAGATTTAAAAATTCCAAAAAAATACCTGGGGTCTGAATTGGGATTTTGAAATTCAGATACCCTCATTTATCACTTAATATTTTTGAGGGTGTCTTTTTCCCTTCCTTTAAAATATTTATATTTATTGTATTTTTTTAAATTAATTTACCTGACTTGTAAATCGATACATAATTTAATGATACTTATAAATATTTTAGAAAGATAATGTAATATATACTATAATTAAGTAATTTATTTAGTTTTATTAATCTTTTCAAATCAGTCAATTGGGTCATGTATTAAAGACCAGATATTTATGATGATAGTATTGAAACTCCTAATGAGTTTTTAAAAGCTAAGAATTACTTAAAGAAAGAATTTTGAAATGAAAGCTTTGGGAAGAATAAATATAGATAAGTCACATCCATTATGTGGAAATTAAGCCGGACCTATTATGTGCTCCGATAGCTGTAAGATCTTGAAATGTAGACTAAAGATCCATTTAGACATCTTGAAACTGATAAATAAATATTCAATCTAGAAGTACCATATTTTAGTATCATTGGAGCACATATATATCTATCTAACCACATAAAACCTGATATATCATTTGCTAATTAACATGATATAGTTCTTTATCAACATGAAGATGTTAAAATGAAGTTAAAAAAATATTCTTCGTTACTTTAAGGGTATTGTGGAGGTTATATTATTTTATTTGAAGGTACCCAAGACTAATCTTACTAGCTATATAGATAAAGTATTTTTGTTTGATCATCATGTTGAGAGATCATAGTATGATCTGCGTGTAGATGAACCATAAAAGAACTATTTGTCTCATAATTTTTAGAAAATTATAAAATTCATATTTGACGTTTTTATTTTACTACAATATTTGGAGGGCTTGTTCGTTATATTAGACTTTGCAGACTCAAAGATGTCAATTGATGTTGCCAAGAAGGGACGTTGATAGACGCTGTACTCTTTTTCCGTTGTCTATGATTTTGTGCTAATGGGTTTTCTTGGCAATGTTTTTAATGAGGCAGTATTGCATGGTATATCAATAAATAATATACTCTTTTTCTTTTACTAGGTTTTTCTCCCATACAGTTTTTTCTAGTCGAAGTTTTTTAATGAGGCACATTCATCTATATTGGACATCCAAGAGAGAGTGTTATAAATATAATAATATTTTTGTGAATGTCTATATATCTCTCATTATCTCCTATATCTCCTATAATTTCTAATATCTCTCATTATCTCTATATCTCACAATTGTCTCACATTATTATGTAATATGTAGATTCTATTAAAAATGTAAAGCTGTACTTATAAATACAGGCCATATATAATATATTGAGCACTCTTAAATGGAATAAGAAATATTCTATCTTGGTGATCCTTTTTTCTTCTCTATTTCTTCTCTATTTATAACATCTGCCAATTTGTTTTTAGTCTAGTGTTTTTAAAAATAAAAGAAAACAAAAATCTGTTTTTAAAAACTAATAAACCAAACCAACCTTTTACTATTTTTTTCTTATTGTTTCAGTATTTATTATTTTTTGTTTGAGAAAAATTGGAAACTTTTTCATCTTTATTTAATGGCTATTTTTTCATTTGAGGATTTAAGTTATCATCGAAACTTCACTCTCTGATCTTAGTATGTTTATTCTCAAATTTAATTTTTAAAATAATTATCCAAACAGACTTTTTGCTTTTTTGTTTCCAAAACCTGTTTTCAAAAATAATTTTATAAAATTGTTCTAAGAATGAAAAAACAAAAAATAGAAACAAAGAGGCCCATATAATTTCTTAATTTCTCCATTTGTTTTTCATTTTGGCTTTTCTTGGAGCACGTGATCAAGCTAGCATGGAACATTGTTTGGGGGTGCAACTTATTCATGATGCCTCCTAAATTCAAGATCTAGATATTTGTGTGCTATTTGCTTATTTTGGATCATGTTTGGGTCTGTTTCTAATGTTTTTAGTAAGTATATGTACAGTTTTAATTAATTGGCAAAAATTTGTCTAAAAACTAAGCATACACATGATATCTTTCTTTAGGAGAAAACTGAAATAAGAAGACATCATTAGTATAATTGGATTAACTTATTTTAAGTGATTTTACGTCATACAAGATAAATATGTGAGAAAAGTTTTAACTCTTAACTTTTTTTTAAGTGCTTAACAAAAATTCTTTTACATTTTACAGGAAAAATATCATCTTACATATTTATCTCATATAACATAAAATTACTTATAAAAAAATGCTAATCCAAGCACACAAGCATTGAGACTGAGGAATCTGACCCTAATAAATACGAATCTAAGCATAAGTCACTGAATCTGATCCTACTGAGAAAGTGTCTGGCCCCGCATTATGGCCCCGGTGAGAAAATATACTGAAGTACAAAAGAGGTTAAAGATGATCAAATTTTGTTGAGATACAAATCACATTTCCGGTTTAAAATTGATAACTTGAATGTGCTGGAAGGCGAAAAAAAAAAAAAAAGAGTGATAGCCCATGACCCATTGTTTTATTCAACCATGCAAGCTTTTTTTTTCCCTCTATCATTATGTGGAACTTTTGTCTATCATGAGGATGCAAAATTATATCTCTCCTTGTAACCAATGATAGGATGGAGGAGGATTTAAACGTAAGAGTAAAATAGATTAACTGTCACGCCTCGAAAATTTGGGTGTGACCAGCTCAAAATATAAGAAACCCACATAGCTTAAGCATCAAATACACAGAATTTTTCACACACACACACACACACACAGACATATTTACAATATCAAATATAAATTCTTCGGATATATTTCATATAACAAAGGTGACACTTTCCCTCTTTCTACAAGCAAATCTCGTAAACGATAATTTCTCGGAACCCATAAAAATAAGAATTAGAGAGATTAGAAGTCTGATTATGAATGGCAGCTGAAGTGACTCGAAGAAGTACGCAAGACAAGTTAAGGCAACTGAGCGAAAAAGGACTATTCTGTTGTCCCAATTTCTAGGCATTTTGTAAAAGATAAAATGAACTTCGTACGATACTTCATTTCTACCAAACATCTTTAATTAACTCGTACCCACGCACACACTTAACACACAACATGACATTATATACATTGCGATGCAGACGGGAAACAGGAAGGCCACATGAAGCATATATAATTTTATTTAAACTTAAAGAAGTGCAAGGAGTTATCTAAACTACTTGCACTCACTATAAAAAATTCGACTTTCAGCGGCCACAAATATTGCCACTGAAAGTCCAAAAGTCGCCGCTGAAAAGCTTCAGCGGCGACACTTTGTCGCCACCAAGTCGTTGCCGTAGCGACCGTGGCTGAAACTTATCAACGGCGACATTTTGTCGCCGCTAAAAGCTGATGAGTTTGCCACTCAGAAACGTCGCCACTGAAACATGAGAATCAGCAGCGACTAATGTCGCCGCGGAAGCTTGCTTCGGCGGCGACATTGTGGTTGCCGCTGAAGCTTGATTCGGCAGCGACATATGTCGCCGCTGATTGTCATTTTAATTATTTTTATAATATATTAATTATGCAAAAAATTTATTTATATTGCTGATAAATATTATTAAAAGGTTTAATAAAAATAAAGTAATTAACACACAAATATAGTATATTAAATAATAAGATTTATAACCATCAAAGTGTTCTTTATGTCTCTAACTAAAAAAAAAATTGTTCAATTAAAAGATACATTACATAATACAAAAGAAAAATTACGTAAAGGGATCAATACTAGGGACGCTAGAAGTAGGGGTATCTGCAGGAGCATTTAACTGCATCTTTTGCATGAAAGCAGTGAACTGAGCTTGTATTCTCTGTTCCATCAATTGCTCCATCCTTTGTTCAAGTTGCGTACGCTCTGCTTCCATCTTTGCTCGCTCTGCAGCACGTTCTGCTTCCATCTTTTCTCGCTCTGCTGCACGTTCTGCTTCCATTCTCTCTCGCTCTGCAGCAAGATTTGCTTCCATCTTTTCTCGCTCCTCTTGAAATCTTCTTTCAAACTCTTCATACAATTGGGTGCGTACGTTCTCAAGTGAATCACTAGATTGAGTGTGAAGTCTCTTCCTCCGAGGCTCTGCTCCATAACCTTTTCCTCTAACATATCCTGACCTCTCACCAAGAACAGCTGTCAATATCTCATCAGAGGTCATTCGAGCATCACTCTCTAAGGATTGCTGCTGAACGAGCTCATGCATGCGATCCTATAGTTACAAATTACAAATTACATTAATGAAAAAAATATAATTATTTAATTAAATATAAAGGACAAATATTATGTATACATGAATCTCTTCAGATCGCGGATCCACCCACTCTAACTGGCCATCTGCAGTCTTCCTAGTATGTGTTATCTCCCAAACCTGATCTGGGGGGGCAGGCTGTCCAGTGGTGGGGTCTCTCTATAAAGCATAATATACAAAAATAACAAATCTTGAAAAATAAAAAAATGGATAAAAAAATAAAGTGTAGTGAAGAGGCAACTTACTACAGAGAACTCAACCTCCGCAAATGATCGGGGACCACATGTATGCTTTGTTACTTGTTTTGCTCGGTTTTGTGTGTTTCTAGCACTTTTGTTCTACATCAAATTTGAGTAACTACTAAGTATGTTGAATGATATAATTATATTATTCATTTAAATAGTTAGTATTTAGTAAGATACCTTAAATGGATCTGACTGAAAATATGTCAATAACCACTCCCAATCTTCAAAACTTACAGTTTGAGGTGGATTTGCCAACCTTTCTTCATCAGTGTCAAATTTCTTATAGTGGGTATGCAAGTTGGTCTTCCAATTTCTGAAAGCATTTTGCAATGTGGTCACTATCATTTTTTGGAACTTCTCTTCATCTGTTGCAACAGCAGGTTGAAATTTTTCCTAAAATAAAAATCAATATCAGCATAAGTACTTGTTTTGAAAGCATAAATAAACTAGGATATACATTTACTAAACATAAATTGTACCTTCACTTTTAAAATCATAACATCAATATAATTTGTGTAAACATTCTTCCATTCAGCACAATCCTTCAAAGATATTGTGGTTCTAATAACATAACCACAATAATTAGCTAGCTCTCTTGCTCCTTGCCCTACTGCTCTTGTCATGTCATCTGTGAAAGTAAGCTCAATCTTTCCTCCAAATTTAGTCATTAAGTCCACATTGAGCGACTTATAAACTCCTCTACCTTTCTTAATTATATTAGAAGAGCCTATCATTCAAGTGAACAAATAATATAGTCAAAAGTATGTGATGCTAATTAGTTACTTGTATTATATAAAAGTAAAGAAAATTTACCTGCACTACTGTTTTGAGTAGGGGGAGAGTCGGCAGGCAATTCCTCAAATTGTACTTGGAGTGGTCGAGGTGAAATGGTATGTCTAATTGCAGGGGTAGAGCTAATACCTCCACTACTTGTGCTGCCATGTCGTGTGAAGGAAGAGCTTCTCCCACCCCGTCCTCTCTTTAGCCCTGACATATCCTGCAATAATGTACAAAATTTAGATTGTTTTTTATGTTAATAAAACTACTCTTTATGAAGATAGTATATATTAAAAAAAATTACAAAATCTAACTTGTTAAGAATATATTAATAAAAACTACCATTTATAAGGATTGTAGTTTCATTCTGTTGAGTCCTCTGTGGTACTATCACTTGTATCATCATCTTCTATTTCACCTTCAATGTCACTTTCTTCTTCAGTATCACTATCATTACCATCAAGCACATCTTCTTCATCACTATCGTCATGAACTAGTGAATTAGATTCACTATCATCAATAAATCCAGTCTCCATATTACTTCTTTGTGATGGTTCTCCTACTTGAATGAAAGTTTGGGGTTGTACATCATCTCCACACAAGTCAATAAAGATATCATGCTGTATAAGACTTGCATTTAAATCAACTACCAATTGTTGATAAGGCTCTTCATCAACCATTGCAATATTAATATCACTACCAACATTAACATTCTCAATCGGCATATTGAACAAGTCACGTGGATTCGTTTTGACAACAACAATCCAACCCGGGTCAACAATATCATCCACATAAAAAACTTGCTCTGCTTGAGATGCTAAAATAAATGGTTCATTAGTTTGTAATGAACATTGAGTGTTGATACTTGTGAACCCATACTTATCCACCTTATATCCTTCGCCATAGTTAGCGACATCCCACCAGTGACACTTAAACAAGTATAATTTTTTATTCTCTATGTAAGATAACTCATAAATATGCTCTAACACACCATAATATTCTTTATTAGCATCAGTGTCATCACCCTTGGCCATGACTCCATCATTTTGAGTTCTTTTTCCTATTGCCCGATCTTTTGCATGAAAACGAAATCCATTGCCTATAAACATAGAGTAACGATTGACCACTCTCGATGGACCAATTGATAAACTTTTGAGTTCAGGACTTACAAAGCCTTGTGTGGACAATGCTATCACCTATTAAAGAAGAACCATTCCTTCAATATGCATTAATATTATTAATATAAACTTCAAAGCTCAAAGTCTAGAACTTACTCGTGAACGGAACCAATCAGGAAACTCTTTATATTGCTTTTGCTCACTCATTAATCCCCGAGCTTCAAGTTCTCTCCTGTGTTCCCTACATGTTTTTACACAAGTGAGAAAAATATAAATTATAACAAATTCATTCTTGTTAAATTAAGTTGACGTACTCTATGAATGGCCAAGTTTCTTCACAATTTTGGAGCACATACATTCTTGCTTGACAATACTCTTCATAAGAAAGAGAGACTGACTCAAAATGTCCTCTAGCTTCACCACTTTTCTTGAACACCGAAAGCTCATTACTGATATTATTATCACTGATGTCATCATTCCGATGCTGCACATTAAATTTAGTAGGAATGTCTTTCAAGTATCGTGAACAAAAAGTTAGACTTTCATCTGCCAAATATCCTTCTGCAATTGATCCTTTAGGTTGGGCCTTATTGCCAACATATGACTTTAGAGTTCGCAAATACCTACAACAAAAAGTCAAGCCTTATTGAATGGTTTTAAATGATAGATTATAAATATAATTGTAAAGTAACCTTGTTAAAGCGAATTACCTTTCTATGGGGTACATCCAACGATACTGAACTGGCCCACCAACTTTTGCCTCTCCCGCCAAGTGTATAGGCAAGTGAACCATTACGTCAAAAAAGGCAGGTGGGAATATGGTCTCTAACTTGTACAAAGTTATTTCTATTTGACTTTGAAGTTTGTCAAGTTCTTCACATGTTAAACACTTTGAACAAAGATTTTTAAAAAATCTTCCCAATTGTATTATTGGTTCACATACTTGGGGAGGCAGTAACCCACGTATTGCAATTGGAAATATTTCCTGCAATAGCACATGGTGATCATGACACTTCAAACCAAATATTTTTCGCTCGTGAATGTTGACACACCTTGAGATATTAGATGCAAAAGCATCAGGTACTTTTAAGTTAGCCAAGAATTTGCAAAGGGATTGTTTCTTTTCAGAGGATAATGTGTAAGGAGCAGGAGGCTTATAAACATCATTACCATTCTTAATCGGGTGCAAATTACTCCTAATGCCCAAATCCACCAAATCATACCTACTTTTTAATGTGTCCTTTGTCTTTCCAAGTAAATCCATCACTGTCGATACAAGATTATCAGAAACATTTCTTTCTATATGCATCACATCAAGATTATGTCGTATCAACAAATTTTTCCAATAAGGCAATTGGAAAAAAATGCTTCTTTTCCTCCAATTATAAGCCTTACTATCTGTAGGGCGTTTTCGTGTTTGGCCTTTTCCAAATGATATATTACCCAATTGTTCTAATTGCATAAGTGCATCATCTCCAGTTAATGGAATTGGTGGAGCTCTGAGTTCTTCTTTTCCATCAAATGATTTTGCATCTTTGCGCCATGGGTATTTTGTGGAAGAAAACGCCTATGACCCATATAAGATAACTTGCTCCTTAATGAAATGCAATGCGTGTCTTTGTGACAACAAGGGCATGCAAACTTGCCTTTAGTTGACCATCCTGAAAGATTTCCATATGCGGGAAAATCATTTATCGTCCATACATCATAAAATTTGATTGAGAAAATGCATCATATGTTTGCACCCCTACTTCCCACAATTGTTTTAGCTCCTCAATCATTGGTTGTAAGTAAACATCTATTTCATTACCTGGACACTTTGGACCAGGAATAAGAAGTGTCATCATAAAATATGGGCTTTTCATGCAAAGCTATGGTGGCAAATTATATGGTACCAAAACTACAGGCCAAATGCTATGATTGGCACTCATATTCCCAAAAGGTTGAAATCCATCACTTGCCAAACCTAATCTAACACTTCTTGGATCAGTAGAAAAGCTAGGATATTGTTGGTCAAAGTGTTGCCAAGCAAGAGAGTCAGCTGGATGTCTCAATACACCATCATTTGTGTGCTTCTCCTTATGCCACCTCATTTCTTTAGCAGTGTCTCTTGCCATATAAAGCCTTTGTAACCTAGGTATTATCGGAAAATGCCTTAAGACTTTCTGGGCAATTTTTTTTCCTCTTTGCCTGTTCAACTTCCATCTAGACATCTTGCACTTAGGACATGATTCTTCATTTGCATGTTCCCCCCAGTATAATATGCAATCATTTCCACAAGCATCAATTTTATTGTAATCTAAACCCAAATCACGAATTATCTTCTTAGCTTCATAAAATGAGTTTGGCACTAAAGCCCCTTCTGGAAGAACATCTTTCAATAGGGCCAACAATGCATCCATAGATTTATTGCTCCAATGGTTAAGACACTTTAATTGAAGCAATTTTACAATAAAAGACAATTTTGACATCTTCTCACAACCTGGATAAAGTTCTGTCTCTGCATCCTTTAATAAGTCGTAGAACCTTTTGGCATGCACATTAGGCTCTTCATTCTCATTTAATTCATTGTTCATATCATTCATAGAAGGAACATTATATGCATCACATACCATCCTTGTAAGGTTCTCCCCATAAGTATCATGTTCTGCTGCTGTACTTGAAGTCTCACAATCACTTTGACATCTAATAATTTCCCCATGCAAGTCCCACACCTTATAACTATCCCAAAAACCCTTACTCAATAAGTCAACCCTGACATCTCTTCTCGCTTTGAATATGACATTCATACATTTTTTACAAGGACATCGTATTTTGCTTGTCACTCCATTCTGAGTAAAAGCCCATTCGAGAAAACCATCTACTCCTTTAATATATCTTAGGTTGCCTCTGTCTTTAATATCTAACCAACTTTTATCCATTTCTATTTCACAAAAGTTGAAGATTAATGTAAGAAAAGGAAAAACAATAAATATTAAAGTGCAAGAAATAAATAGAAATGAATAAGGTTGAGTTGACCAAGAAAAGAAAATTATATATGATATATATATATGTATCTTACTTCTAAAAAGCTGATTCATTTCAACGTAGTATATAAGCCAAACTAACAAAGCATCACAAAGTCAACGCAAACGCAAGGTGAAGATGATAAACTGTTAACTTACAAGTGACAAGAGCTTTACTACTCGCCCTAGCTAGTGATCCTTTTTGCTTGCACTATTAAGAGATCTCGTAATAATCACACGTACAAGCTAAGTCTTATCATCTTCTGTTGTAATATCCCCCTCCAAAACAGTTTTTTGCAACGTACAAAGCTGCTTAACTATTTGTTTCTTGCAGGCTGTCAAATTAGAATGGATGAAGATCATTATATATATCATAATAAAAAGCATCTATAAACAACAGTACTCAGGTTTTGCTAATCACTTATGATAATTTAAAATTTCCCAGTCTTCTCCCGAGTAATCAAGTTTCCCATCTTGAACAGCAAAAGCAATCCGCCTATAAGATATTGGAAACCAAACATAAAACAATATACTAGTCTCTATATATATGTGTGTATATATATAATATAATACTTCTCATGCAAGTTTTGCTAATCCTACAAGGTCCAAATATACAACTTTTTGTTAACATGCATATAATTAACGTAACAGTATTAATAAACTTCCAATTTACTCCATCAATAATTAACACTTTCATCACAATTTTATTGAAAACTGTAAAATGATACATAAAAAAGATTTCAACATAAGAAGCTTCTGTACTACTCTTCTTCTTCTTCATCTTCTTCGAAGCTGTCATTGATGAGATAGTTAATCACAAGTCACTTCACACAAAGGTCCTTCCCTTCTTTTACTAACTTAGCCACAATCTCTGTTTCTCTATTTATATCAAGTCCTTATCAACATGGGGCTCCCACTATTTTGCATTTTCTTTGGAATATCTGAACTTCATTCTTTTTTATGGAAAAGTGGCAATTGGCAGGGCTCTCATACGAACCAATCATGATTAACAGCATCAAATAGAGAAGGAAATTAGAAAACAACAATAACAAGTTGATTTTAATTTATAATAAATCATGTTATATAATAAGATTTTCTCCCACTCAGTTTCCTGAATGAATGAAACTGAATCATTCACCACCCTCCATCTAAAAGTCAGTGGAATTATTCAAAATCCCCGAAACAATTCAGCACCCATCCATCACCTATGTCGCAACGAGGTTCCCACAATTCCAAATTCACTCAGTTGAACCACATTCCCAGCAGGTGTCCAATCACACAGAACTCACATCACCCCAAATACATTCATTCTCAAAGATCCAAGGTAAACAACCCAAAAGAGCAAAGCCCAATTACCGGATCAGAGTGAGAGGATTCCAGAGGCCAATATTGCCATCGACCAGGCCACCAGCAACGAGCCCAAGGGAGAAACCTTCAGAGGCAGAACTACTCTTTCCCTATGACAGACGATTGAACCGCTCAGAGCTCGTGCACTCCGCGACCAAGGGCAGTTCCCGATCGTCTGACTTGGTTTGTTGACATGAAGGATGTATGTCTGAGATATCAAGTAACTTGGACACCTGATTTGCATGCAAACAGTTCTTGCGCGAAGCCTTGTAAACCTGGAAAATACAAGTCCACATAATAATTATTAATTAACACGGTAACCTTGAAAGGGAGAGTATATATGTACAAATAAAACAATTACGGAGACACCCACGGGAAGTACTATATGGTTTTCATGTGGGTGATTATTGGTTGCTTTAGGGCAAAATTTGCAGTATAATTGCAAGCAGGTAACGCAGAAATTGGGGAAGAATTTGTTGGTTTGATTGCAGCCAGAAGAATGTTGCAATGGATCTTTGTTCTTGCAAGCCTCCAACAACGATTTCACCCAACGAGGATCCACTCGCTTCTCGCAACCTTCTGTGTTCAGCTGTGAAATTTAATGCCGGAGGAAAAAAAATTGGATCTCAAAATACAGAACAAGAAAGGGGGGAAAAATTACAGCACTACAAGACTTCAAGCGAAGAAGAAGATCAGCGCACTTACATGGATGACAGCAAGAAAGAACACTGGAAGTGATGGACTAAGCACAGATGGACGCTGGAATAAGTTAGATGCTTGAAACTTCTCTGCGTGCGTGGCGCTGGTCTGGTGAGAGCGGGGGAAAAGTAAACTTTTAGAAGATTAGGGCGGGTTAAATTGTTTTGGGTTTCAAAATAAGAAACTTTAGATACAAAAACAATGCGCCAGCCTTGCCAATAACACACGTGGCTTCAGTGGCAGGGGGAGTGTTAGCTATTATAATTACCAGGTCCCTGTTTGAACCAGCCAGGTAACATTAAATGTGTTTTTTAACCTTTTTGAGCTAAAATTAATGTGTAAAAATTGGGCATTTTCCAGATTCGAACACAGGACCTCTACACTGAAACGAACAAGCGTGGCCAGCCAGGCTAATGAATTTAATTGAAACCATTGAGCAATAGAAAATATATATAATATGCAACTGTATATGTTTTACAAAATTTAATTAATCACATTTTAAATTAAAAAATATAAATAGTAATAATATTTAATTAACTATATACATGATTTTATTATCTATATCTCTCCACATTTTTAATTAATTATATTATCTCCTTTAATGATTTTATTTCTCAATCCTCTCATACATATGTTCATCATCAAATATTATTATGTCAATTAAGTATGCTCACACTAATTTAATTATAATAATCTCTCACATATATTTAATTATGTTATCTCTTTCAATTATAATATCCTTCTCTCTCTCACACATACAGACTATCTCTCTTCCAATAATATTTACATCTACCTCTCACCTCTCACCTCTCACCTCTCACCCTCTCACCCTCTCACACACACACTCTATATTTCATTACTTATCCCATCAAACTTGCATACTTTTTCATGCATGCCTCCATCTCATTTCTCTACCATGCATAATGTTTTTCTATTCCATCTCTCAAACATTTGGATATGGGATATGTGTGTTAAACACACACTCCAAACTTTCTTCCTCTTCCTTTCTCTCTCAAACACCATATTATCTTTCTTTTAGTCTCTCTCTAACACAAAATACATAAAAAAACATTAATTATCAAAGTTACTTAATTACGCAAATAAAAGATTATAATATAAAATTTTTACAAAAAAAAGATTAAAAAAATGTGAAAAAACTTTCAGCGGCGACAGGAAGAGTCGCCGCTGAAAGTGACATTCAGCGGCGATAGGAAGCATCGCCGCTGAAAGAAGAACTGTCGCCGCTAAAACCACATTCAGCGGTGACTTGAATTGTCGCCGCCGTAGTGCACACTTTCGGCGGCGACAAATTTTGTCGACGCTGAAAGTTGCAGCTACAGCGGCGACAATAATAAGTCGCCACCCTAACTCTCACTTTTGGCGGCAACATACTTGTCGTCGCAGAAAGGCCGACTTTCAGCGGCGACAATCTGAAAGTCATATTTTCAGCGGCGACTCCCTTTGTCGCCGCTGAAAGTGGTCGCTGAAAGTCCAGATTTTTGTAGTGACTTACATTCGGCGGTGGCTTCAACACTGCAATAGGCTTTTCACTCAGCAGATGATTCAGCTTTGCCAAACACAACCATGAAAGGGTTATTATGACTTATTGCCAAAAGCCTGTTTCCCTTATCATCGTAAGAAATCCCAACATCTCCATAACTATTTCCAACTGTGGGACAGAACTCAATCTTATAGATCCAAACCCCTTTCTTCATCCAAAATCCATTAAGTGCTTGAACTTTAAACCAACCACTTACTGCGTTTCCATACCCAGCGAGTTTCACCTTCGCTGTCGCATCGTCTTCACTCACAACCGTCAACTTCGCCGGAGTGTCTGCGCAACTAGGTGGCGCAACCACGGTGAGGTCCAAGATATAGTTTGTTTCGAGCTCAGCGATTTTGTGGGGAGAAGAAATTCTGATAGGCGAACCATTGAAGAGTTCAGATGAAGTTTGAACAACGCTAAGAGGACAGGTTTCGTTGCTTGTGGAGGCTATGTCAACGCCACCACCTGGTCCCCAGATAGCAGGGAGGATATATTAAGAGCCTCCATTTATAATGTTGTTGCCATCAGTGTCAACAAAAGCTGGTCTGGCCGAAACTAAGGCAAAGAAGAAGAGGAAGAGGGCAAACAAGGTAGTCTTCATTGTTATATTGCTTGGTAGTGGTGAGGAAACGAGAAGATGAGGGCTTCTATTTATAGAACTCATTCAATCCTGATGAGTGGCATTTTAGGTATTCAATAATGGTGCAATAATTGTAAGAAAATAATATAAAATTATGTGTTAGTAATAATCATACGAGAATAACATAATTGTCATGATGAAGAGGAGAATTAATTAAGAAATAGTATAGTATAAATGTTAGGTCCTCGGCAGAAGATGACATGTATAATAATAACTGAGATTATTTGCCATAGTGCTTTTCCTTTAATTTTATTATTGACATATTTTGTAATATCCTCACATGAATGGCTGTGTGTCAAAGAAGTCTAGAGCAGCATTCCTCAACTATGAGGATATTGACTTGGGAATTAATCAATGGAGAATTAGTGTGAGGTACAAAGAAGGAAGATAATTATTAATAAGCCCTAATGATAAGTGAGCAATTGAAACCTGTCATCATTTTCTATTCAGTTGTTATGAAACTTTTTATGAATATATTTTTTCTTTGAGACCTTATTGTGATTCTCCCATCAATCAACCACAACGGTTAAAAGCTGGATTGCTACCATGCAAGGAGGTTGAGTTTATGTACTTCAATGACAATTACCAGTTCCACACGTTGGTTCAAATAAATTAAGGCCAAAGTTGATCCTTTCAATTTATTTCGAAAAGGAACAAAGCATTCATGTATTTATTTTATTTATAAATTACTTTCAGCATATCCTATCCTATCAGAATCAACGAAAATCTTAAAGATAAGTGTTCATAATAAATATGCATTTTAATAACTAACAATAGCAAAATAACAAGTGTTTATATTCACTACAAAAAAAATTGATTTCCAACAGCAACAAAATGTCGCTGCTAAAAAGTCATTGGCTTAGCAGCCACTGCTAAAAGACGATTTCAATGGTGACTTTTGTAAGTTTGAACAATGACATTTGTCACCGCTAAAAGGTGCTTTTGGCGGTCACATTTTTATCACTGCTAAAAAGCATTTTCAATGGCAACAAACTGTCACAGCCAAAAGTTACCGCTGAAAGTGATGCTGGAGAAAAACTGGCTTTATCGGCACCACGCCATCACTAGTCAAATCCCACATTGTTACCACATCACCACTCACTGCCACGTTACCGTTGAAATATTTTCAGCTTAAATGTATCTTCTTCAAGGTTCAAACTTGTCATCCCTTCATTCATGTCCAATCTTCTTGCCGTTGAGTTGGACTAGATTTGCTAATTGTTATTGTAAAATAAAATATATATTATCATATTATACTTTTAGCAGCAACATTAGAAAGTCACAGCTAAAAGTTTGAGGCTGAATGAAGAACCCAAAGAGTTTTAGCGGTAACACTAATGGTCGCAACTAAAAGTCAACTTTCAACAACAATCCTAGAAAGTTGCTGCTGAAAGTGAGTCCTTCAGTGGTGATAGAATATGTTGCCACTAAAGGTCTCACATTCAAAAGCGACTTTTTGTGCCACTGCTAAAAGATGTACTTTCAGGGGCAACTTTTTTGTCACCACTGACGATTTTCAATTGCAACAAATAAAGTCACTACATAAAGTCAACTTTTAGCGGTGACTTTCTAGTGTTGCTATTGAAAGTTGACTTTTAACAGTGACTTTTTTTGTAACATCTGAAAGTTGTCGCCGAAAGCCTTTTATTAAATAGTGATTTCATAGGTGAATTTATAAGTGCACATATGCATTGTATAACAACTAACAATAACAAATATCCATATGAAAAATTACAAATCTAATTTATACTCTGATGCAAAAATTTATAATTATTTATATATTAATTTACAAGTGCACATACGTGTATTTTAACATGTGAACCTGACTGAAGCTTTTATTAGTGATAGTGGTCTTTCCATTCCATGTTTCTTGCTCGCAAAAGCAGTGATTGGGAGTTTTTTTTTCCCCCCAAAATCAAACAGTTGTGGTTCATATAATAATGAAGGGCCGTGAAATAGGAAAACCCAGGACGTTTTATGTTAATTAGAAAGAAATTTTCACGAAGAATAAAAAAATTCCTTGCTCTATCCTATCCTGAATATAATAACTAAATCATGTAAATCAATTATTAAAATTAATTAAAGGCAAACAAATATGTAAGAAATATGTTTTTTGATACCCTTATTTATGAGAGTGAGTGAAAAAGTAAATGAGAAAAATAAAAGGAGGATTATAATCAGGTTCCAAAGAACATATTTAATTGCCTTTTGACGAGTGATGGAAGAGTCCAGAGTAGGGAATAATAATAGGTTTACTTGTCATTAGAACTTTCTGATAATTAAATTCTTTCTTGGGACCTCTTTATAATTCTCTATAAAGAGAATACGAAAAAATAGATGTAATCTCATACTTAAAAAATTATTACTTATATAAAAGATAGCATGCAGGATAGTAATATAACTTAAAGGTTACACCCAATATAGATGAGTATTGTTTGTTTGGAGCTTATGTAAACTGAAATAAAACCCCCCATACGTATTTTATATTTCATGAATTATGATTAAAAGTATGACTACAGTTAAGGAAGATATCACCTTCATCGTAGCTTTTTGTTTAATTACTAATGTAGATTAGGATAGGAGTAATAAATATTTTATCAAGTACGTATGTGAGAATTAATAGGATAAATAAATTAATCTGCTCTCACTGATATGCATGTTTCAAGTTATACCTCGCGGTCCCTTCGATCTCTGATGAAATTGAAAGGATGCCGAGTTACATCTAGTGAATTTGTAACTTCTACGTACTGGCCAGCAGGTCCGTACAATAATTTATGATGACACATTGTGAAAATATCGATGCTAGAAAAATAAATCATAAAAATTTATAAAGTTAGATTAGATCCATCACGAGGAATTATTTTTCTAAACACACTGAAACATCCAAACTAATTTTGATACATTTAACATCCTAAAATATTTTGTAAGTTGTATCTAGTTTGTTAAAATGATTTTCGGTAAAAGTTTATTTTCAAAATATTTTTCTAAGCAACAATAAACATCTTAAATATAATTAAGATATTGAGCACTGTTAAAAAATATTTTAAGATAGCAGATACACAAAAAACTATTTTAGAATATAGAATGCCATTCAAAAATATTTTAAGTCATTACATATATAAAAATTAATTTAAAATTTTAAGTGTTACTAAAAGAATACTTCATGATTTAAATGCTACTTAATCCAAAATCATATACGCCAAGAATTTATTATAAGCAAAGCGATCTATACATTTGCGTTAGTAATAGCTGTACGAGAATAATATAAAATTAAGAATGATATAATTGTCGTGATGAAGGGGAGAATCAAGAAATGTAATTGCTGATTAGGTCCTGTCCAGAAGATGACAAACATAATAATTGAGATTTGCAACAGTTTTTCCTTTTAATTAACTTTCAAGTCGCCTTCTCTGTAGATATGCTTATATTTTGACCTGATCACACGTCGTCTAAATGTTATAGCAAGATTTTATTTGAATTGTTTATATCTTTTTATATTTTTTAAATTCAACCACGTTTCATGGTCGAGCCTTTAGTAAGTTGGTACTCAATTATTGTTCACTGGATGCCAAAATCGTTTGTTAATAAGAACATTTTAACTAACGTGGTCAGTTTATGACGTGATTTATTTAGTTTAATGCATGGGCATGTTAATTTAAAAATGCACCCATTTGCATATTTAAAATTTAAAATAAATCACGCAATATTGTATTGACGATCTGCGATTTGCAATATCTCTCTAATTATAAGCATTGAGGGTTTGAAACTTTGGATCAATTATCACATATTTGGTTGTTTAATCTTTTTTTTCTTTTTGCAGATTTATAATATTGAATGCATTGTTTTTTGGAGATAGGGTCATAAGTATGTGTTATTCTCACGGGGATTTTTTTTTTTGTGAAAGTTCAAAATTTTCAAAAGAAATTTCCTTTTCTTCGAAAGTTTACTAATTGCAAGAATTAAACAAAAGGAGAATGATTAAAAAAAAAGAAACTGGAAATTACTAATCCCAAATTAAGTTTGGTAACAATACTTTATTTTATGATACTTAATTTACAAATGACAAGAAATTTTTGTTGATATAATAAATCTTAATTTTAATATATGAGTATCTTCAAATCCCTAACGGATAGCATAATTAATCTAATTCAATTCTAATTATTCCTTATCTCATACTCCATCAATTTTAGCTGCTAAACAAAGCGAAACCAGTGAATTTATAAAAACTTTTATAAATTTATAAAATTTAAAAGCTTTTAAATTTTTTTGACCATGATTTATAAAAACTTTAAATAATTCTTCATCTTTCTACTAAATATAGTCACATTACTACAAAAAATACTAACTATAGCACTTATTTTTTCATTTTTGTAGTATTTTCGAAATACTACATTAACACCTGCTACGGAAGGGTGTGGATATAAGCTGTAGCGCTTTTAAAATGCTATAGGAGGGGGACCTCCTGTAACGCTTTCCTGAGAAAGCGCTATAGGTTATATTCTTCTTGTAGTGCTTTCCTGAGAAAGCGCTACAGGAGTTCAAGGCACTCCTAGAGCACTTCTTCCAGGAAGCGTTGTAGGAGTTTTGCTATCTTCTGTAGCGCTTCCTTAACAAAGCGGTGCAAAAAGTTCTACTTATTATAGCGTTAGCTTAAGAAAGCGCTACAAAAGTGTTTTTCGTAAAAAAAGAAAAGAAAAAAGGAAGTGCTACAAGAGTTTTGCCACCTTCTGTAGCGCTTCCTTAACAAAGCGCTACAGAAAGTTCTACTTACTATAGCGCTTGCTTACAAAAGTGTTTTTTGTAAAAAAAAAAAAATTAATTAGTATTATATAGTGTTTCCAAAACCACATTTATAGAATTTAACATTTCTCAACTGCAAGCAAAATTTAAAGATCAAATATATACAATAAAATTCTCAAGAGATTGTAGAAGTAGCAGCGGAACCTTTCTAGCGGTTAAAGAAAACCGCTAGAAATTTCAGATATTTCTAGCGGTTCCTACAAAAACCGCTGCAAAATACAAACGGTTTGACCATTAAACGCACATTTCTAGCGGTTACCCCCTAACCGCTAGAAAATTAGAGCTAGAAAACTCCCCGGGCTTTGGCGGGAACTTGGCGCCAAATTTGTAGCGTTTACTTTCTAGCGGTTCAGGCTAATAAACCGCTAGACACTGAAAAATTCTAGCGGTTGATGCATGAAGCGCTAGAAATTTTTTTCATTCCCCGAGGAGTTTAGAAATTTCTAGCGGTTAGGCACAAAACCGCTAGAAATTTCTAGCGGTTTTGTGCCTAACCGCTAGAAAGTTTCGGTCTATATATACCCCCCCACACTCTCACTTCTTCAATCGTTCTGGAAGCGAAGCTCTGCTGAATTTTCTTCACAAACATATTTGAGTTCTGATTCAGTTGCAGATCCTTATTTTCAGGTAAAATAGTAATTTATTGATAAATAATTTTTATTTTATGTTTTATTTTATTAATTTATTATGTTATAGCTTATAAATTAATTTTTTTTATTTCATTTATAAATAATTACTATTTGTTGTTATTAGGATGCCTCGTCGACATGGGAAAGACCCAGTTGATCCTGAGAGAGCTGGACCCAGTGAGGTTCATCATGATGCTGATGAGCCATTTCCCAGCATTCATGACTACGATCTGAGCGAGGAGGATATCCTCAGTTTTATGGAGCAGGATGGTATTGAGCGGACTGAGGAGGCTCATTTTACTGGGGATGAGCAACCCCATGCTGATGCTGCTGACGAGGAGGAGGAGGAGGAGGAGCAGCAGGATCAGGGGAATGAGTATCCCCAGGCTGCACAGCGTCCTGCTCCGAGACGTCAGGCTGGTTATGAGGTGGAATTTGTCGGTAAGTATTTATTTTAACTTTTTAAAGTTTTGATCAGTATTTAATTTATATAGAAATTATATTAATTTATTGATATATAATTTATTTCTTAATTAAATTTTGTAGACACTGAGGGGAACAGGTCCTATCGGAGGCTGACAGCCAGAGAGCTGTCTATGATGACGGGCGGACGAGTGGTTGTGCCGCTCAATGAGTTGGGCCAACCGACGAAGAAAGGTGGCCAGTTGTACAACAAGTACGTGCGCCTCCTTGGTCAGCAGTGGACGCTGTTCCCCATCTACGTGCAGGACTGGAAGAAGATCACCTCAGACAAGAAGCAGCAAGGCTGGGAAATAATGAAGGTAATATAAAATTGTTATTTATAATTTTTTTAATTTAAATAAATGATTATATATTTTGTTTTCAAATAATTTAATTGTTTGATTATAATTTTTTATTTATTTAATTTGTTTGTTATTTAAATATAAAAGTAGTTAAATGTATATATTAAAAGTAGTTAAATGAAAATAATTTGTTATTGATTTCATTATATTACTTAAATTTTAAATTTAGTTGAGTAAAAATATTTTTTATTTAAATTACTTAATTGTTTAATTATTATTAAACTTTGATTAATTTATATTTTATTTATAATATTGTTAAATTAGTTAAAAACTAATTATTTGTTTTTAATTATTGAAATTGCTTAATTATTTGTTTATAATTTGTTATTTAGTTAATTTATTATTTTAATCATAGAGTAAATTTATTCTGGGGGAGGAGTTGAGGGCTGACACGATCAAGAGGCTGGGGATGGCATGGAAGAACAGGAGGGCCGACCTGTGGAGGGAGAAGAAAGGTGACGGGACGAGGCCCCTCCAGGAGATACTGGCAGATGTACCTGGTGGAGTTCCGGACCAAGACTGGTCCACTTACGTCTATTTTAGGATGACGGCTGACCAGATGGTATGATAATATTGTATTAATTATAATTTCTTTATTTTTTATCCGACTTGACTCATTTAATTTAATTTTTTTACATTTTGCTTCAGGCTCTTTCTAGGAGAAATGCTAGGAGCGTCAGGCATCAGACGATACGTCATAGGGCTGGATCCAGGAGCTTTGCGATCACTTATGACGAGATTGTGAGTACTTGAAATAAATTTATTAAATATGTAGATGTATTTAATTTGTAACTAATTATTTCTTTGATTTCATTTACAGATAGAAAAGACGCAGCAGGAGCGGGGATACACGCCCACTTATGGCGAGATGTGGCCGATGGTGTATAGACCCCGAGACGGGCGTGCGTCGGATGAGGTTGAGGAGATAGCGGTAAGTAATAAATTAAATATTAATATAATATCACAGTGTAGATATCATTATATTATAATTAACTTCTTTATATTAATTTTGGTAGGCACGGATGACTCAGGTCGATTCCGAGTTGCGTGAGTCTCAGGGGTCTGCCTTGGATCCCACCGCCTCACTTTTAGCGGGTCTTGGCCGGCCGCAGCACCCTGGTCGAGTTAGCGGGCTTGGACTTGGACCTACACCGACTAGGCTGCCCCGCTCAAGTGGCGCTGGCCCTTCATATACTGCTGGGAGCTCTCATGCGAGTGCGAAGCGGCCGGGTTCCTCATCTTCAGAGGAATTGCGAGAGGAGCTCAGACAAGAGTTCGAGGCCAGGATCGTGGAGCGTGATCGTCAGTTCCAGGAGCGTGATCGTCAGCTCCAGACGCAGCTTGACCAGCTCTTGGCAGCTGCTACGGCTCTGCGTCATGTGGTGGTCAGTATAGCTCCAAACATCTCGGTTCCTGACATCCCCGACCTACACATGCCACCAGTCCCGCCCCTACCCCGCCATCCGCCAGTCCAGTCCCAGCAGGTTGAGCGGCCTGCCCACCGTCAGCCGGAGGATTCAGCAGAGGATGATCCCGATGATGCTGCTTCTGCCCCCCACCCATGATTTGCTTTCATTGTATCGGATTTTATTAGAATCTTAATTTTACGGTTTTATATATTATTTAGATATTTATCTAAATTTTATATTTATTTGTTTCCTTTATTGATTTATTTCTATAATTTTATTTATGTCAAGTACTAATTAATATTGAAATATTTATTTATTTATTACAACATCAACATTACAATTTATTAAACACGTTAAACATATTAATTACTCGAAATAATTCTATAATCATTTATTAATTTAATAAATATTTTTAAAACTGTAGAATTTTCTAGCGGTTCTGGGGAACCGCTAGAAAATTTGAGAATTTGACCGAATTTTCTAGCGGTTATAAAACCGCTAGAAAATTCAAAACAGATGGAGAGAAAATTCCCGTTAAACCGCTAGAAATTTCTATCGGTTTGTAACCGATATTTAGAATTTCTAGCGGTTAATAACCGCTGGAAATTGAAATTTTCCGTTAAAACCGCTACAAATTTGTAGCGGTTTTGTAACCGCTACAAAAAAATGACCGTTCCTCCACCCTCCTTTATAAGCTGAAGCACTTCAACTGAATTTCATTTTAACTTCTCTTTGAGCTCTGTGGCATATTTTCACGAAATTTGAGCATTATTAGTCATGGATAGGTCGTGGATCAACTTGCACCGGTCGACTCCGCAATACTTGGCTGGTCTAAACTATTTCTTGGATTTTGCTTTCGCCAATGCTGCCGTAAATGGTAAGATTCAGTGTCCCTGTCCTAAATGTAATTTCAAAAAGTGGCATCCCAAAGATATTGTTAGGGAACATTTAATCTTTAAGCCTTTTCCGCGAGAGTACGTATTTTGGCAACTACATGGGGAACGGCTAGATATGGGTGCTGAGTCAGTGCCAGTAGTTTCACGGATGGGAGTTCGAGTGAATGAGGCCGATGCCGTGAATGATGCTGTGCGTGATGCTTTTGGTGTTCACGAAAGCTCGAATCCCAACGAAGATGAAGTAGAGGGACCTCAACCGGAGTTTCTAAGAAACGAAACTGCTCGGGAATTTTTTGACCTCATGACCGAAGCTGACAAGCCTCTTTATTCTGGGTGTACAAAGTATTCGAAGTTGTCATTCTTGGTGAGGCTGTATCACATCAAATGCTTGTGCGGTATGACTGACAAGGCGATGTCTATGTTGCTGGAGTTACTGGGAGATGCTTTCCCCCAAGCTGAATTCCCTCCGTCTTTTTACGAAGCAAAAAAGATTATTAACAAGCTTGGCTTGAACTATAAGAAGATAGATGCATGCCCAAACGACTGTATGCTATACTGGGGAGATGATGCCAACAAAGAGATTTGTACGAGATGCAAGACGTCACGCTATAAGTCGGTACGAAAGGGCAAGAAGCAAAAGAAGAAACCGGCCAAAATTCTCAGGTACAAATTATTACAGCGTGTTACTTGTTCCGTCTCTAAAAATATTCGGTATTTTAAATTTTTAATATATTATTTTCTTAGATACTTTCCTTTGAAACCACGGTTGCAAAGAATGTATATGTCATCAAAAATGGCTCAGCACATGAGGTGGCACGCGACTGAGGAAAACCTAGATGGTAGGTTAAGGCACCCACGAGACTCGGAGGCGTGGAAAGCGTTTGATGCGAAATTTCCAGACTTTGCCAATGATCCTAGAAATGTACGTCTTGCATTGGCAACCGATGGTTTTAATCCCTTCGGAAACATGAGCACAAGTTACAGTATCTGGCCGGTGGTGTTAATTCCATACAATCTACCACCTTGGATGTGCATGAAGCAGAGCTCCTTTTTGCTTTCCATGATCATTCCTGGCAAGAAAGCACCAGGAAATGATATTGACGTATACCTGCAACCGTTGATACACGAATTGCTCGACCTATGGACGAATGGTGTTGAGGCATATGACTCACATGACAAGCAACTATTCAATCTCCGTGCAGCCTTGATGTGGACAATAAGTGATTTTCCCGGTTTGGGAACTTTGTCTGGCTGGAATGTGCATACTGGGTTGGCCTGTCCTGAGTGCAATTTTGATTCTGTGCCATGTCGCCTTCCACACAGTCGCAAGTGGTGCTTCATAGGACATCGACGGTTCCTTGATTCCAAGCACAGACTTAGATTGCAACGGATTCGCTTCGATGGGAAACAGGAGAAGAGAGATCCTCCTGTTACTTTGTCTGGTATGGATATTTTGCGGCAGTTAGAAGATGTTCATATCGAGTTTGGTAAGAGTGTGGATCCCGAACGATTGGGACGACGATCTCGTGGGACATCTGATACGCAACCTATGCAATGGCGGAAGAGAAGCATATTTTTCACTCTTCCTTATTGGGAATCTAATTTGCTACGACACAGTTTGGATGTTATGCACATTGAAAAAAATGTGTGCGATAATGTGCTATATACGTTGCTCAATGAAGCTGGAAAGTCCAAAGACCATCTCGCAGCTAGAAAAGATTTACGGGCCTGGGGAATTCGTGAAGAGGCTTGGCCTGATGAAAACGACAAGTTTCAGCCAGCTAAATTCACCTTGACAAAGCAGAACAAGGATATCTTCCTCTCGACGTTGAAGAACATAAAAGTACCAGATGGATATTCTAGCAACATCTCAAGGTGTATCGATCTGCAGGCTCGAAAGGTTACTGGGTTGAAAAGTCATGACTCTCATGTTCTTATGCAACAGTTACTTCCATTGGCCTTGAAAAACACACTTCCTTCTGATGTATCGGTGGTTTTGGTAGAATTATGTTCATTTTTCAAGAAGTTGTGTGCGAAGGTCTTGGTAGCGGAAGAGCTTGATCAGCTGCAAAATAAAATTATTCTTACACTTTGTCACTTGGAGATGATATTTCCTCCATCATTCTTTACTGTTATGGTTCACTTGACTGTCCACCTTGTTCGAGAAGCAAAGGTTGCTGGCCCAGTTCACTATCGATGGATGTACCCTATAGAGAGGTACTAGATTATCTTTTATTCCCGCCTCTTTAAATTTCACATTGTTCTTTCATTTACTCGTAATTATTAATGCAATTTTAACTTACAGGTACTTGGGAAAATTAAAATCATATGTTAGGAATAAGGCATGGCCTGAGGGGTCAATAGCAGAAGGTTATTCCGGAGATGAGGTCCTAACTTTCTGTTCGAGGTACTTTGATGACATGGAGACATCTTTTAACCGCCCGCGTCGCGTAGATGATTCTCCTCCCGGTCCTTCCACGTCAACTTTATTTCCTCCTGTTGGGAAACCAGTTGGAGGATATGAATTCTTCAGACTCACTCCTACAGAGAAACTCCAGGCACACAGACACGTTTTGATAAATTGCAGCCAAGTTGAACCCTTCATGCAGTAAGTATATATATCATATAAGCTCACTAGCTTTTACACTTTATATTTGTTTCTTATTGACTCTTCTAACAAATTACACTTTACTATAGTGAGTTTAGGAGTTATCTCAGGCGTCAGCTACGGGGCCGTGCGCGTTCTGCTGACATTGATAAAAGAGTCCACAAAGAGTTTCCCAGTTGGTTTACACGTCGAATACGTAATGACAACAGCCCATACACAGATGAATTCAGAGCTCTTTCTCTCGGTCCGTTAGACCATGCACGGAGGTTTACCGCGTACAATGTCAACGGCTTCAAGTTCTGTACGGTTGCACGTGATCAGGGATTGCTCACACAAAACTCTGGAGTTTGCGGGACATTCGGAACGAGATGTTATGCTAGCAGTAGTGATGGCGATATGCGCTTTGGAGGCGTCACTTACTATGGAAAGCTAATTGACATTATTGAGTTGACTTACCAGCTTTTCACCGTGACACTGTTCAAATGCTCCTGGGCAAATACGACAACTTCACGGGGACTCGCTACTGACCATTTGGGCATCACCTCAGTCAATTTCTCAAGACTTATTCATACGGGGGCATCTGAAGATGATGAGCCATATATCCTTGCTTCTGAGGCACACCAAATTTACTATGTCGAGGACGAGAAACATAAAGACTGGAATATGGTCGTTCACCTCAAGCCACGGGATCTTTACGATATGGGTGATGGTGACATTATTTACGACAGTGAACCCTTCCAACCCTCGAATTTTGAAGACTTCTTTCCTCAAGGAGATGATAATTTGCCACTTATCAGGTACACGTCTTTTCTTAAATTATTTAAATAATTAACTACTAATTACTAATTTTTTCCAAATACAACATAAATTTAACAAATTTTTTTAAAATATGTCCTTTCAGGCCGGATGATGATGGAGAGTAGCAGCATCCAAAATAAATTATTTAACAAATTTTTCGTCCATAAATACATATGTATAAATTAAAATTCGTAAAATTTTTTTAAAAATAAAAAAATTTTCATTTGTAGCGGTTATTAACCGCTACAAATTTTTTCACGAAATTGTAATTTGTAGCGGTTATTAACCGCTACAAATTACAATTTCGTGAAAATTGTAATTTGTAGCGGTTAATAACCGCTACAAATTACAATATCGTGAAAAAATTTGTAGCGGTTATGAACCGCTACAAAATACATACCTGTAAATTAAAATTCGTTCAGATTTTAAAAATAAAAAATACTAACTTTCTAGCGGTTAATAACCGTTACATATGTAACCGCTACTAATTACTAGCGCTTTTATATACGCTAGAAAATGAATAACAGCTACAAAATGTTATAAAACGCTACAAAAACACCGCTACAAATGTGTCGCTGATCTCTATAAATACCATATCTTCTCTACATTCATTTACTCCATCTCTTTTCCTTCCTCTCCTATTCTTCTTCATAATTCTCTCTTTTTTTCTTACTATCTCATATTGTGATTTTTTTCTCTTTACTCTATGGTAAGTGAATTTTATTTTATAATTCATTGTATCTTTTATTTGTTTTTATTTAAAATTTACTAACATATTTATTTCTCCTTTCCTTTCAGATTTTTCTTCTCCACATTTGTCATGCCCTCCTCAACTGATTCAAATACTCATCAACTTAATACTATAGGTTCAATATTCCAAAATATATCATCTTCAATTCAACTATCTTATTAAATATTCAATTAAATTATCTTGTTAGATTAAATTCACTTCTTTTAACACATTCATAATTTAATTACATATTTTTTATTACAAAATTTGAATATATAAAATGTAACATATAACTAATTATACAAATTAACAAAAATTCTTCAAAATAATTTATTTAATGGTTTTTAAAATTATAATATGAAAAACCATAAATTTTTTTTTCTGGCACGGTAAACATTTCTAGCGGTTCAGAACCGCTAGAAATATTTCGTCAAATTTAAATTTCGCGCCAAACTTTCTAGCGGTTCTTAACCGCTAGAAAATTTTCCCGCCATTCTAAAAATTCAATTGGTGTGAAAATTTAATTTCCCAAACATTTCTAGCGGTTCTATAACCGCTAGTAATTTTCGCGCGCTACTGAAATTATTTAATTCCCGTTTAGCGGGTTTCTAGCGGTTACAAAACCGCTAGAAATTTTTTCCGGGGAAACGTTTCTAGCGGTTATAAAACCGCTAGAAACGTTTCCCCGGAAAAAATTTCTAGCGGTTTTGTAACCGCTAGTAATGTGTCTCCTTCAGATAATTTCTAGCGGTTCGTAACCGCTAGAAATGTTCTATCGTTTTGCCCATGATGTGTAGCGGTTGAGATAACCGCTAGAAATTTTTTCTAACACCTGTTTTTCTAGCGGTTTCGTTAACCGCTACAAATGTTATTTGTAGCGGTTAAAACCGCTAGAAATGTAACACCATAACCGCTAGAATTAACATATTTTTTTGTAGTTATATTGACAATAGTGGTAAACAAAATGAATATAATTCTAATTCTACAACTAAAGCCAAATCATAAAAGAGAAGCAGCCACCTACTTCATATAAAGAATTGTTCGAACACATATCTACACTACTCTTCAGTGATTTCATTTACTTGGTTGTTAGTGTAGTTTGTGTAACGTACATCTTTATAATACTGCTCAATAATTTAGATAGCCACTTAAAATAACTAAAAATTAAGTATTAGACAATAATTAAAGTTAATAAACAATATAAAGTGAAAATAAAACTACTTACATTCTCAGGAATAAAAATGTGATCATGAGTAATAATTTTCTTCATGAATATCATAATATAATAACCACAATCATTATTATTGGGTTGGAAAGGGCACTGCAACAATATTGTCAAATAGTTACATCAATTTATGAATGCAAATAATTTATTTTCAAAACTTAAAAATTGAAATAAATACCTGAATTTTCTTCCACACGTAGCTTTTTGAGGTGTCAGCATCTTTAGAATAACTCAATCCAACAGAACTTCGATAGCCAATCAACGCGCTAATAAAATGAAGTTGAGATTAAATTAGTTATTCAGTCATACAAATATACACATGTACACAAGCATGGAAAGACACTTACCTATTAAACAACCACATTATATCAGGACGGTCTCTTGGTTGACCATACTCTAAAAGATCCACATAGTAAATAAGGGAACCCAAAGATGCCGTTGGATTGATTACAATCAGTATCCAATGTTGCCTAAAATTTTTTAAAGATTGTTTAATTAAATCAAAAGTAACAAAATGATTAACAAATATCATAACTCATAAGAGTACATCCAATAACTTACCTCGTATTGAACAATGCTAGAAACAACATATTACGAGTTGCTTTTGCTGAGAAATACTCTTTAACCATGTTAGATTGAAAATCAATGTCTTTTTTTTTTTAGGTATCTTGGCCTATCATATAGAGATTGATAAATGAGAATTGTACTGATCTCTCAGTGTCCATCAATACGTCATGGCACAAGTGCCTTCATATAAAAACAAATAATTAGATTAAAACTAATAACATTAAATGATAAATAATAAGAATGATGAAATACCTAATCCATATGTTAATAGTCGTAGCACCAACCCATCTACGATGAAGTATGTGATTCAGCACATGCTAATCGATAACATCAAATATATCAAGTAGAAATCATCAAACTAAGTCAAAAATTTCTAGTAAGATATATGAAAAAGTTTATAAAAAAAAAAAAATAAATTTATTATCTTTTGAAATGGCTTAATGAGACCTATAAGCCATACAACATAAGCACCCACAACATCTTTCACCATTATTTGCTCACCTGGAGTAGGAAATGGTAATTGAGCATCTTCACTGGTGCAAACATCAATCCTTATATGGAGTGTATTTTGAGGCGATAGTGAATTGTGTAGAATTTTATTACCATTGTTGTAGACAATACCCATAGTAACTGCATACTTAAAAGATTGACCTGAATACAACTTGTAATTTGAGTTTCCCTACAAAAAAAAAATAAAGTCAATAAAGAAGAAATTATAAAGAAATTAAAAATTAAGTAGAGAAAAAAACTTGAGAAAATTTACCGGAGGAAGAGGGATTTTAGGAACTAAAGTACAACTGTCCTTTACGCATAGGCTATCACATGTGCGAATACTTGGTCCCAACCTATGTTGTATGTAGCTCTGCAACTGCTCTATTAATTCCATATTTTTTTGTCGCAATACACGAGTTTGTTCAAAAAATTGTTTCTGCATTTGCTGCTTGAAAGAATTTATTTCCTCTTTTAGTTGTGAAATCTCATTTCTGTTGCAGTGCTTTTGGGGTCCAAAATAAGATGTTGGTGTCACTCCAAAACCAACACCCCGAACATGACCAGGAACTTTAGGGACATTTAATACTCTACTAAGCAAATCATCACCTCCAATATGTTAGGCTTCATCTAGTGATTCTTGTGTGATTGATTGCTAGCACAAAAAAAATGATAAAATTATTTCTTATAAAATAGAATCATTTAAATAAAAACTATTTAATGGAACATTTAATACTTACACAATACTCTGCAACCCTTCTAACTTCGTCATGAACAATTTTACCTTTCTTGTTAGTACAGCCAGCCAGCCATAACATATGCTGTGATAATTGTGTAGCATCTAAGTTTGATTCCTTTATCTACAAATTATAATTATTTGAAGCTCAAAATTATTCTAACAAATGTTATACATATGAAGCAATTATTAATGCATATACCAATTTTTCCTCCATTTGTTCATGTGCTATTCGTCCTTGTCTATAGCGATATTTCATGTTTATTGCTCAGGACTGATTTTTGTCACTTAATTCCTGTTTAGATGAAAATTATTAATATTAACATATGTTAATTACATATAAATTATAGTTGGAAAAGTCTATTATTACCTAAAGTTGCTTAGTTGTATGTGACTCCGAAAATATATCCCATTGTTCTTGATTGATGATACCATCACATAAACTCGGTGCTGTTGGGATGATATTCTCATCATCATCTCTCATGTAGTATTTGACTAGATCAACACGAAAATTTCTTAGAAGAGTGCCAGCTTTCATTAGCACATACGTCTCTCGAGTCTTATCAATATCAAAACAGGATTGCAAGAAAAAACCATATTTAATTTGTTAAAGTGTGATCTTATGAGAAAAATAATAAAAATGTTAGAGTAATTAATATTTTACTGCCACTTCATTCCAAACTAAGTTCTTATATTGTTTCAGGACTCTTCTCCAATTGTCAAATGTACAAGGGACTTTATCTTGAGCTGTAGTACCAATGAAACTAGTAAATTTGTTACGATTGACTCCAATTGGTTGCCCCTTAGAATTCCACTCAATTGACAACTTGATTCCCTTATTTCTCTCTTTTAATATGCATAGGAACTTGGGGCATAATGATCCTACCATGGGCTACATCATGCTCATATCTCTCTCTTTTAATATGCAAAGGAACTTGGGGCATTATCCTCATTCTCCTCAGGAATATCGACATCATCTTTAGTTGGAAAATCCATTTTCCTATAAAATAATTGAAGCAGACAAAACATTAGTTAATAATAAGAAAGTTGAGAAAAGTAAGTAAAATAATTTCAAAATAAAATGAAACATACAAATAAATTTAACAAACTCATGTTCTTCTTCTCTTTCTTGTTTGATTTAAAATTGTGTTTCTCTTGAATCTTCTAGTACTTTGAATTGATACATTGACCCAATTTCCCTCTTTATGATCATGTCTAACATATAAGGATTCACTCTCATCTTCATCTTCATCAACATCAAAATCTTTTGATCCTAATGTCTCAAACATATGATCATCCTTATCTTCTTATTCATCCTCATCTATATTCATGTATTTATTACCTTCAATACCATCTTTTTTGTTTTTTGTTTGATAGAAGTACAATGACCCAATCCTTCTTAGCAGGATCTGGAATGAAAAACACTTGTTCTGTTTGAAAGGCTAAAATGAAAGGATCATCTTTATACCCAACTTTGGAAAAGTCCATCTGAATAAACCCTAATTCATCTATCTATAATCCATTGTTGTTATTAACCCACTTGCATTTGAAAACAAGGATCCTGAATATCAAATAATCTAACTCCCATATGCGTTCAATGACACTAAAATATGACACTTGTGCATAGACAGGATTTATGTCTTTGGCACTGGATATATGCCACAACCCAGCAACAAGTGTTACACCACTATTTTGCATTGTGCTATGTGCATCCTAGTCTTGTGTATAGAATGTGTACCCGTTGATTACATAACCAGTGTAAGATAATACATGAAAGCTCTGTCCTTTTGATAACCATATCAGTTTTTCAAAAACTGATTTAGAATTCTTGTCCAACTCATCAGTGATATGTCTTTTCAACCAATTAGCAAAATGTTGATTGTGTTATTTTGCTATCAAATTTTCATTTCTATCACCAAACATACCTCATAGAATATTCTTGTGTTCTTCAACAAATAGTTTAACCTCGTTAATGTTATGCAATATACATAAGTGAGCTTGCTCCCATTCAATCACTGATATGCTTATCACATGACTCCTACTTGTTCCTTTCCTGATCTCTGCCTATCATGATGAGACTCGAGATCCCTATAGATTCAATATTGGAAAGATAATTAGCACATAAGTCACTTGCTTTCTCAACCATATACCATTCTACAATACAACCCTCTGGTCGATATTTATTTTTGACATACCCTTTTAAAACTTTCATAAAACACTCAATTCGATGCATCTATCTCAAATAAACTGGGCCGCACATTTGAACATTTTTAACCAAGTGCACAGTTAGAGGAACCACAATGTCAAAAATGAAGGTGGAAAATACATTTCAAGTTCACACAAAGTACAAATAATTTGTCTTTGTAAGTCTCGCAACTTTGTTGAATCAACTACTTTACTGCAAATCAACTTGAAAAACATGCAGAGTTTAGTAATAGTGTTTCACACTTTTTTGGGTAAACTGTATACCAATTGGTAAGAAATTCTGTATGAGCACACGACAATCATGAGACTTAAGGTTCTTTAACTTTAACTCTTTCATTGATACAAGGTTCTTTACATTTGAGAAGTAGCCTTCTAGAACTTTAATTTCATATAGAAACTCATAAAAGGCATTTTTTTCCTTACTTGAAAGCGTGTAAGCTGCAAGAGGTAAATAAATACGGTATCCACTCTCAACTGGTGCTAACTCTTCTCTTATTCCCAAGGTAACCAAATCCAACCTCGCAATGACACTATCCTTACTTTTTCCTTGCATATTGAGCAACGTGCCAATTAAACTATCACAAAAAAAAATTTTTATATGCATCACATCAAGAGAATGTCTCACATGCAAAAACTTCTAATATGAAAGTTCAAAGAAAATTGACTTTTTCTTCCAAGCAATTGTGGTAACATGTTTTGCAAAATACTTGCCAAAATTGCTATCCAAGTCTTTCGCCTTCTCAAAGACCTGCTCACCAGTCAACATCTTTGGTAGACTACCTTCTTCTGGGTCCCCGTTGAAAGCCTTTTTCCACTTCCAACAATGTTTTGAAGGTAAGAATCTACGATATCCCATGTAGATATTTTTTCTTACAATGATCTAATCGCATTGAATGAGTGTTATCTGCACATATAAGGTATGCATAATATTCTTTACTACTGTACCCGGATAGATTACCATAAGCGGGAAAATCATTAATTATGCCAAACAGCATGGCTCTTAAATTAAAACTTTCCTCCATATGCCCATCATGCACATTCATCCCAGTTTCTCACATCAACTTTAAGTCATCAATCAAAGGAGCCAAGTATACATCTATATTATTCCTAGGTTGTCTCAACCCAGAAATCAACATGGACAACATCATAAACTAATGTTTCATGATTAAGCATGGTAGAAGGTTATATATCATCAATATCACAGGCTATGTGCTATGAGTACTACTTTGAACACCGTGAGGATTAATTCCATCGATTGCCAATGCAATGTCGTAGGTTCCTTTCTTCTTCCCCAAAGTTAGGGTACTTATAATCAATTTTTTTCCATTATGAAGAATCTGCAAGGTGCCTAAACTTTGTGTCTTCAATCCTCTCATTTGCATGCCATGTCAACTACTTAGCAATTTTTGCATTACTGTACATGTACCGAAATCTTGGAATAATGGGAAAATACCAAAGAACCTTTAAAGGATTTTTGCCTTTCTTCCCATATCATAATGCATTACATGCAGGGCACTCCTCTAATGATGCATACTAATTTCGGAATAAAATGCAGTCATTAGGACATACATAAATCTTTTCATAACCCATCTCAATAGAGCAAAAAATTTTCTTAGCTTCATATGTTTTGGTAGGAAGTTCATTTTTTTTCTAGAAGCATGTCTTGCAAAAGTGTAAGCAATACAACAAAACTCAAATCACTCCATCCATGACGCGCTTTCAAGTTATACAATTTTAATACCGCTAGCAATCTTGTGTATTTTGTGCATCTAGCATATAATGGTTTTTCTGCATCACTTTTCAACCACTCAAATAAATTAGGATAATCACGAAGACCCTCTTCAATTGCATTTAGCATTTCTTCAAGACCATCATCTTCATCACATATACTTGTGCCAAACTCATTTGAAGCACCACTTACGCCATGAACTTGATCACTACATGTATCATAAGTCTCACTATGTCTTGTCTATTGTGTATAAGATTGATCAATTCCATGACACACCAAATGATCTAACAAATCAGGTGGACTAATTCGCTTTCCATAGCAACATGCTAAGCATGGACAAACAATTTTTCCAGGATCTTTTGCATGCCTCATTGCAAAACTAATAAACTCTTTCACTCTATTTATATATTCTATTGAACACCAATTAGATGATATCCATTTTCGATCCATTTTTTCAACCTATTATAAATAAATAGTTAAGTACATAATTATTATTATACCTATTAATACTTTTAATATTTTTATTTATCTAAAAATAAAATGGGCAGCATAACGACTTAAAAATACAAGTTTTCCGGGTTCAACCCATCTTTTTTAACTATAATCATCCAATGAATCCAGCACAACTCAATGATTTTTCACAACTATAAACAACAACAACAACAACAACAAAATCATATTTGCCAACATATATCAAATCTAAAATAAAAAGCATTAAAAACTAACGGATTAAATATTTAGACCATTGTAACATATGATTCCACCTAAAATAGAAAATAGAAAAATATAACTATCACATATTTCTACATGTAATAACCTGATAACAATTAATCCTATCTCATTAATTTTCCAACATATTTCAAGTTTTTACCAAGGAACAATTTTACAAAATTTAACCAACTAAAATAAAAAATATTAAGTAAATTCACATATTTATCACTAAAAAACTTAAATCTGTAAGCTTTTAAATAATTTAGTTGAAAAAAATACTTACACTGTATTATAGACTGACTTGAATTATATTAAGATTCTTGCAAAAAAAACATTAAATGAAAGTGGTCAGGGGGAAGAGGGGTACAGTAAGGGCAAAAAGAATAGGAATAGGGATGGATTGGGAAAGTGGGTACGGAAAAGGGGTGGGGACCATGAGTAGGAGGTGGGATAGGAAGGGGTAGGAACCGTGGGTGGGTGTTGGAATGGGTAAGGGGTGAGGGTGGAGACGGTGGTAGGGATGAAAGGTGGAGGTGGCAACAGAGAAGGAAAAAGAGAGTGGGGAGCTTAGGAAAACATGTAGTGATGGGGACGCATGGGGAAAAAGGTACGGCAGGAAACTGTGGGAAAAAGGGAGCTGAAAATAGTGTCTTGAAGCTGAAGGACGGAGATCGAGCTGTGGGTTAGAGTGAGGTGGAGCTGTGGGTTTAGAAAAAGACAGAGAGAGTGAGCTGGAGCTGTGAGGTATAATGCGGGAGTGGAAGGGAGCTGTGGGTTAGAAAAAGAGAAGAAAAATGGGGAAAAAAATGGAAAGAGCCGGATGGAAGGTTTATGGGAACTGCTATAGCGTTTTGCACACAAAACGCTACAGCATCTAATCTTCTATATAGCAGGGAATTTTTTAAAAAAATTCAAACCTGCATTTTTAATAGCATTTTAATTTAAAACGCTATAGAAAATATTTTTTAATTTTTTAAAAAAAATGTGTTACCTTTTTTTTTTAAAACTTATCAATGGAAAGTGAAAAAAAGGAGGGAAATATGTTATTAGCAGGGAATTTTTATAACTTTACAAAAAAATTACTTTTAGCTTTCTTCTTTAAATTGTGAAAATGAAACCAAAAAGGAGGAAAATATCATTAGCAGAGGATTTTTATAATTTTTAAAAATAACATTTAGCACTTTTTTAACCTAAATTAAAATTTTAAAAAGGGGTTTTCTGTAACATTTTATTTTAAAATGTTATAGAAAGGTGGCTTCTGTAGCGTTTTTTGTAAGGTTTTTCATTATTTTTTAAAAAAGTACCTTATATTTTTTTCTTTTTTAAAATTTTTTTAAAAAATGCTGTTAGCTTTTTTTTTAAACTTATCAATGAAAAATGGAAAAAAAATGAACGGAAACATGTCATTAGCTTTTTCTTTAAATTTAAATTGGGAAAATGAAAAAAGGGGGGGAATGCCATAAACAAATGCCAGAATAGGGGATTTTATTAATTTTTTTTAAAAAATAATTTTAGTTTTTTTCACTTAAATTGTGAAAATGAAAAAAAAAAAGGGGAAATATCATTAGCAGGGAATTCTCATAATTTTTAAAAACAATGCTTTTAGTTTTTATTTTAACTTAAATAGAAAAAATAAAAAAAGGACTTATGTAGTGTTTTTGTTATAAAACGCTACGGCAGGTTTTTCATAATTTTTTTTAAAAAAATCCCTTACTTTTTTTCCCTTTTTTAAAAAAGATTGAAGGCCTTCTATAATGCTTTCTTCAGAAAGCGTTACAAAAAGTTCCACGAATTAAATTTTTTTCCAAAAGAAAATAATTTTTTGTAGCACTTTCTAAAAGAAAGCGATACAAAAAGTCCTGTACCTCCTGTAGCGCTTTCTAAAAAAACACTACAGAAGATTTTTTTTAATTTTTTTAAAAGGTAAATGGACTGCTGTAACGCTTTCTTGAGAGAGTGCCACAGCAAGTATCGTACATACTGTATCACTTATTTAAATAAGTGCTACAGAATATATCTTTCTTTTGAATATATTATTGAGTACTAGCTGTAGTATTTTCTTTTTAAATGCTACAAAAGGGGCGCTAATCAAGTACTTTGTAGTAGTGTCACTTTCAAACCCAAAAATCTTCTATCTCGTTGCAAAAATTTTTTTTTTAATATTTTATATATGCTGATATGCATAATAGATAAATATATTTTCGTCTATTATGAGCTGATCATTTAACCAAATTTTTTAATATGAAACTATTTTTATTTTCATTTGAATCTCAATTTTTGAACATTCATCGATGAATTTAAAAAATTGCAGTGATCTTGAAAAGAGATTTTTTTTTTGACCACCTGAAATGAGAAGTTCTAGCAAACATCTTTAATTTATTTTCACTTATAAATGTTTATAAAAATGTTAATGGATCAAATTTTTTAGGATTTAAAGGATTGAAAGTTGAGGAAAATAAGGAACTCAGAATATTATTAATACTTAAATAAGAGGAGTACAAATAAGTCTTATATAGACAAACTATAAGCTAATAAATTAACTCTAAAATATTATCTAATCCAATCGAATTCTAATATCTCATTTATCCTTATCAGATATCATAACATAATATTCAAATATAATCCTAGATAATATCCTAATATAATTCTAGTCTCTGGAATCTAGATGACTGAATGACTAACAAAACAGGATAAATGACTAATAAAATTTATTACTCCTCCGGTCCTTAATGTAAGACCCATTTAACTAATTTGATTAGATTAAGGAAGTTAGGTAAGTTAGTTAATTATAAGAAAAGTGACACATTTTTCCTAAAACACCATAATCATCTTTTTTAATACTTCCTCCCCCTCTTCTATTTGATTATGGTTGAGGGAGTATCTATAGGGGTAATTTAGAGAAATTGATAAATATTGTAATGGGTCTTATATTTAGGACCAAAACCAACTCAAGAATTGGGTCCTATATTAAGGACCGGAGGAGTATTACTTAATTAATTATAGCATGTTTTCACAAATTGTTAATTAAAATATTCAATATTAGGTCAAAAGAACTGAATGTATGTGGATTAGGTACTCAATGTTGCATATGGGTCCAAATGAAGTACCACCTTTGATCCTAAATATAACACCCAATTTATAGTTAATTTATATTATAAGCTAGATCTTATATTTAGAATTAAAGGTAACAAGATATACCACTGCACTGTGCTCTGTGGGCAATAAAACATAGTATAATTGAACAATAATTATGCCCTATATATTAGGGCACCGTTGAGTTGCTATGGCCCTTTTCTCTATTTTAAAGATACTATATTTTACTATTAAATTTCATATATTCGATTTTAGGCTTATGAATTAAGTATACTGATAAACCCAGTTGAGTATAAATCTAAAAAATGCTTAAAATAATTGAAGACTCTGAGTGTCTGCATTGTAAGGCTTAAATTGGCCCATAAACCACTTATTTTGGATAGAAGCCCGGTTGGAAAGTTTGATGATGTTTGGGAGGGCTTAAAATATGTTGGGCTTATTGGAAAATAAGCTGGTTTACCGTGGGTTGGAAATAAGCTATAAGGAGGAGCTTATTTTGGAGCTTAGTGTTGGCTCCGTTGACCTCATTTTGTCAATTATACTAGGACACGTGGTGAGATGTAATTGGAAAAGAATAACGCCACCTTCGTTAATGAGCAAAAAGATCTTCCTGGCGCTTCAGTTCATATGCTTAGTTGGGTGCCTCTAATAGTCTAATTTTTATTTTTGGATGAAACTTGAAGAACGGACGTTCAAAAATTTGGAAAAGTAAAGAAAAATTTCCATCCACTAACTCTTAGTCTCTTAACGTAAGAATAATTAATTAGCTAAAATTAGTTCAAAAAAATAATTAATCATGTTTCACTTTATCTTTAAAATATTTTTTATGATTTCTCTAAAGTTTTAAAATTTAGTTCACTCATCAAATTGCACTTTTTCATGTTAAATTATTTTAAATTCATTATATTATGTAAAATCATTTTTAATCATATTTCATTATTTATTAAAACTCATACCTATTTTGGCTATTTTATAACCAAACTTACTTTTACTCAACCATAATCTAAACAACCTTTTACCAATTTCACTTTTGCAAATTAATTTTTCTGAACTCCAATCCAAATACAATTCAGCTTATCCAATTTAACTTTTACCCAACTTCGCTTTTCTATAAGCGAAACTGATAATGAGCTACTTTTCCAATCGCTAATCCAAACGGATCCTAAATAGTCCAAACTCCAAAGGCTAAAATGAAAGGTAGTAGGGACCTAGATGTAAAATGGCAAAGGTTCAAGTTAGCAAAAGAAGAGGCAAAGTGTACAGGAACCAAAGTGTAATTATTAAAATTAAGGGTACTAAAGTGTAAACAAATATTATGGGGAAAAAAAAAATCCAGTTAATATTTTAAGTTGAACAGATTTACATGAATGGCAACTTACGGGATTACATAATAAAAGAATATGTGGAAAGATCACGTTAAGGTTCTGATAAAAGAATGTAATCACTAAAAAAATCTCCTATTAAACACGTAATGTATAATGACAAGTTTTGGTATAGGAAATGAAGGCAAGTCCATGCTACCAATACGTGCTCACTAACTTGATATAACATTTTAATGAGATTAAATGTATGGTTGTTATAATTTTTGGCCCATCAAATTTGTATAAATTTTAGTTTTATTTTTTTGAATTTCAAATTATAGGTTTTGGTTCTTAAAAAGGAAAAATAGTCCATATTTTATTAATTTATAGAGACTAATATCTTAAATGGAAAGAAACTTAAAAAAATTAAAACCTATAATTTGAAACTTGAGTGACTAAAATTAAAATGATAATAAATTTGAGAGACTAAAAATTGTTAAGAGTTATAGGCAATTGGTTTAAAGTTTGAGGAGTACTGTATATAATTACTTAATAAAAATTTTTAATCTGTATTAGATGTTAGCTCATCGTTTTTTTTTTTTTTACCACGATGTTAGCTCATCGTTATTAGAATAGTTTTCTTTCTATTTAATACATTTGAATTTTTTATTTTACTTTATTTTTTGTAAAATATGGTAGGAAGCTAGTTTTAGTTTTAGTTTACTGATATGGCCTTCTATAGCATGAATGGTTCCTCTCAGTCAAAGACTAGATGTCACACGACCGATGAAATTACAGCTTCATGTCTTCAATATTGGACCATTATTCTCCAGAAAGTGAAACAAAAATCCATGGAAGCTTACTGTTTGGGTTTCCTTTTACATGAAAATCACATGTGTGTTGTGTTACTGTGGAGGAGAAAACATCATGCTGATCATTCCTCTTATCTGAAGTGTCTACGTGGAGCCATCCTATGGGTGCTATCAAGGTCTAAGCACCAAAATCTACAGCCGTCTGATCTTAACATTTGGTGCATTGTAAAGCGATTTATTAACAGCAAAAGTTTGAGGCCATCGAGCTCTGAAGTTGTGGTGTTTGAACTAATTAATTATAAGTAATGACATTTTGTCCTTTCTAAAAGAAGTAAATTGAAAAAACATAAAAGAAATTGGTGCAGCGGCGCCGTTTAAAGAACGAGCATTAAGTGTTCATCGGGACTGCTTAAGAATACCCTCCATCTCAAAAAGGGCTTCCTCCCTTCAGATCTAGCTTCCCTCCTTTTCCTTTCACAGGCAGACCCCAAAGCTACATCGTTTTGGGGTAAAATGGGGACGGTTGTAGTTTTGGGGTAAAATGGGGACGGCGACACTTGTTTTTTAGGAGCATCTAATAGCTTGAAATATTATTCCAGTAACATCTAATATTCTAAAATAATTTTTGATGAGTTTAGCATTCTAAAATATTTTTCCAACAGAATTATTAAACTAATTTTGAGTGCAATTTTATTCTTAGTTTATTTTTTTTTTAGTAGCAATGAGCACTCTAAACATAAATTATTGAGTGTTACTAAAAAATATTTTTGTTGCTAAATGTACCAAAAATTAGTTCAAGATACTAGATGTTACTGAAAAATATTTTAAGGTGCTAACTGCTAGATACTAAGTACTATTGAAAAAATATTTTAGACTATTAGCTATACTGGATGACATTAAAAAAATATTTTTAAGTGCCAAATGTACTAACAATTATTTTAATATATTGGTTACCACTAAAAATATACTTTAATAAGCTCCTACATACTCTTTAGAAGGAAAACAAAAGTGCCCACTATCCCCCGTTTAACCCAAAAAAAATGGTGTAGTTGTGGGGTGGCGGATGGCTAACAGACCTGAAAGGAAAAAGAGGGAAGCCAGACGCTTCTAAAATATTTTTCAGTAGCGTCTAATATCTTAAAGTAACTTTTCATACATTTAGAGCTTAAAATATTTTTTTAGTAACATTTGGCATCTTAAGTTTAGGGTATTTATTGGTACTGAAAATACATTAAGGATAAAATTGCATTAAAAATTAGTTCAACAACTCTATTAGAAAAATATTTTAGGATGTTAAGTACATTAAAACTATTTTAAAATATTAGATGCTATTGGAATAACACTTCAAGCTATTGATGCTCTTTGAAAAAAAAAAAAGGGGCGTCCCATCATCATTTTACCCCCAAAACGGTGTAGATGTGGGGGGAGAGGACTGCCCGCCCGCTTCCTGGAAGGAAAAAGAAGAAGCCAGGTCCTCCTCCCTTCGCGCCTGAAAGGAAACCTCGCCTCACGGCCCACGCTTCTTCCCTTTTTAAGCTCACGACTTCACCTTCACGCTATGGTTATGTGGAGAGCTCGTGCAGCTTCGCCTGTGTTTTCAAAATGTGCGTGTGAATAATATCCACGAATAGCATATAGAAGGAAAATTGGTTGAAGGGGACCATAATCAGTCAGAAGATAATTTGTTCAAAATAGAGAAAGTAATAAGCAAATCCCTTGTACTACCTTCGGTACTTAATATAAGAGTTAATTGACTAATTTGAGTAGATTAAAAAATTTAATTAATTTAGTTATTTGTAATAAAGGGATATTTTTTTTAGGATCCCATTGCTAATCATATATATTAACTAGAACTAATATTTGATGGAACATTTAATATGTGTAATTACTATAAGGACTACTTTAGAAAAAAGAGATAAATATGATAGACAACATGGATTAAAATCTTATATTTATGACTAAATTGAAAGTTAAATTAGGTCTTACATTAAGGATCGGATGTAGTGAGCAAATTTAATACTCATTTGAGTGTGCTAATTTTGTTAACCATGGAAAAATTTCAAGAGACTGGTGTTATTTCTTACAAATGTAAAAGACCAGAATACCATTTTGGTTATTTTAATTACCAACAGATGAGCATATTCGGTCAACAGTTCATCTGGAAGAGAGGCAATAAAAGTATGCCTGAGATTGACATCATTGGCTCCTCCAAGCATGTAGTATTTTTCAGACATTCTTTGGAAATGTTTCTGCAAGTCTCTTTTGTCAACAACACTTCATCTCAAAATATTCGAATATTTCAAATTCATGACAATTAATTATTTGGTAGAATTCATTTCTCCCTTTGAAAAGCTAATCTTGCCCACTTACGCCACTTTATAAAAGCCACCATATACATTATACTGAGCAGAGTCTATGATCCGAGAAGCCTCCCAAATCTCTGGTCCTACAACCACCTTTTGGCTTTGAGTAGGTTGGTTTGGAGGTGAAGGCAAGAACATGGGCAACTCACGGAGCCTTCCAATTATTTATGATTCTGAGTAATACAGATGGTCAAATGAAGAATTCTGCGAGCAGTGTGCTCTCATTTACAGTGCAAAAGGGTATTCATACCCGTCAGGATCTTGCACCTTTTACTATAGAGCAAACCATGACAAGGTGATTATCACCATGGATGATTGCTTGTGTGATGGTAATCGCGTCAGAGTAAACATAGAAATCGTGGCTGTAAGAGACGAGAACAGGCGTTTCAAGTTTGGTGCTGTTAAATACAAAGACTCTGGTACCAGATACGAAGAACGAAGGCGATCGAATACAGGCCACCAGGTACTGTATGTGATGTATGAGGATTCATCTTGGCTCAGTTGGGATGTGTTGGGCATGCGTAGAATAACTGCGTTTCAGGAAATGAAACACTAACTTTGAACCTTAATATAAGACCTCATTTTACTTTTATTTTAATTATTAATATAAGATCTCGTTTGATTTTTATTTTACTTCTAAATATAAGACCCCAATCCACTTTGTCTCTCATATTTATGTATTTTTTTTTCAAAAAAGTCCTTCCAATGATGATAGTTCTAGCCAATATATTTGATTAACAAGGATATTTTAGGAAAGATAATACTTATTCATTACAAATAACTAACTTAACTTGTTTCCTTAATTTTCTCAAATGAATCAATTAGCTCTGTTTCCTTAATTTTCTCAAATGAATCAATTAGCTCTTATAATGAGGACAAGAGGTAGCATGTACTTTATTTCCAAACAGGATTTGGGATGGATAACTTATATGGGCATGATATGTCGATCCACTGTGATCATTCGAAGGGCATTTATTTGAAGTTTTTAAAATTTGGTCCGAACAGTTGTAATAAAAAAATTAAAAAAAATTTGCTCTATAATAACATTCTGTAGCTAAGGGTGGAAATAGATCAAACGACTTGTCAGGAACTTCTAGCCTAGTCTACTTTTAGCCTGATTAGGCTAGGCCTATTAAAAAAACACATAGGCTTAGGCCTTTTTAAAACCTATTTTGCCTAACAGGTCAGGCCTAAACTTTATAAAAACCCTATAAAGCCCATCAAGTGGCCTGAAATTGTTATGAATTTACATTCACAATATCATATATTTATGTTTAATCATGTTAAAAGTAAGTCTTGAAACAAGACTTGTAGATTACAAGTAGGGCTAGAAATAGGCTAGCGGCCTATGGCCTGACTTGTAAATAGCCTAGTTTATTTAGATATCAGAACAGGTTCAAGCCTGTAAAAAGGCCTGTTTACTTTATCAGACCAGGTTCAGGCCTACTAATCAGCCTATTAGGCTTGTTAGGCAGCCTGGGCCTTTTATCTTTTTTTTTTTAGGTTAAAATTGTAAATGGATAGGAGGAAATTTGCTATTCTGATTGGTTAATTAAAGAAACTCCACCCACATAAACGTATTATCCAGAGCTTATTGTATGCTTCATTTCATTTCCATTCTCTATAATAAAAATAATTGATGTATGTACAATGACACATATTTAAACAGAGAAAGAAAACATAAGTGCATAAAAAAATAAAATAAAAGTATCATTCATTTATTTGATTTATGCTTTTCATATTAATCTTATATAGAATATATATTTATAGAATTGACCTATTATGTTTTACACTGTATATATGTGTACTCAATCTAATTCTTATTATAATAGTTGTTTAATTAATTTAAATAAATAAATAAATAATAATAAATGTAACATATTTTTTAAAAACAACCATGTGTAACAAGAGGATCAAATAACATTGTTAGTAAATTAGTTTGAATGATAAATTTAAAATATAAAAGGCATTAATGACATTTTATATTTTAAATTAGATCTAGTCATCAAGTAATTTTTATACTAGAGATGGGATGAAGTGATATTTTTATATAGAGTGAAATTATGTTTTCTAATAATTTTTCATATTTGATTTTTTTTTGTCTAAGGGAACTCGTTTTACAAATTATGTTAATTTAATAATTTTAAATTTTCTGTTTGTATTTTAGATAAATTAAGTTGAATTATTATAAGTTTAAATTGATTTATATATGTTTAAAATTTGTTAATAAAACAGATCTTTTAACAGGTGATCAGGTCACAGGTCAGGCCAGATCACATATCTCATCACATATCTCATCGCAAGCCAAGCCTGTTAAAAATAAGACATGACGTGCTCTGTTTTCACCCTCGAGTTACAAGTTGGCGATCCTGCCACTACGCCAATGCAGTTTTTAACTATCCATTGCGCGCGATTTATAATTTTAAGCCCAATTACTTAAGTTTGCAAAAAAATTATTTGCTCCAGCCTTACTCTATACAGAGCGATTTATCCTTCGTTTCAAGCTGGCCGCCACTTGAGCTCTCCACCTCCAGTCTCGACTCTGTTCTCCCTTCTCCAAGTCTCGTGGGTGCCGTTCACCATCTCCAGCTCCGGCCTCGCACGGTCGGACTTCACAAGCCACAGTATCACCGTCGTTCACTCTCCAGATCCGAGCTTGCACGGTCGGCCGTTCGCACATCATACCAATCTCCGGATCTAACCTCTTATCCTCCTCAATCCTCATTTAGCTCGTGCGTCGTCAATAGGTAAGCTTTTTGTTACAAACTAAACTTTGATAACTAGAACACGACTTTCTCTCGTCCATCGTATTCAAATAACAAAAGCGGTCGACTGTTGATATGATTTCATTATTCATGACAGAATCGTAGAAATCTGAAGTCTGAATATGATTATATACATTCATGGCAGAAATCGTTGAAATCAAAAGTCAACGCCATGAATATATATATATGTACCCATATATATATATATATATACACATATTCCCATACACGCACATATATATTCATGGCAAAAGTCGCAAAAATCTGAAGTCACCGCCATGAATATATATATATATATAATATATATGGAGATTATCAGATTTTATCAAAATTTTAATCATTCAGTGCCGTGCTGTGCTGTGCTTATGTTTTATAATTTTTCATTGTTCTTCCTTTTCTTGTTCTTTTTGGCATGCCACGTTTATAGATTCTACAATAGCCTGTGTTGTGCGAATGGATTAAGATTTTATCATAATTTTCCTACAGCAAACTAGGAATTTTAGTGCTGTGGGTTTTTTTTTTTTTTAACTTTTGATTTATCAGATTTCTTACTCATTTTCCTGGAGGGTGGAAGCATTTTTTTAATCGTTCAATTGTTACATGCTAAATTGCTAATATATGCATTATGATTCATTGCTAATATATTATAGATTTCATTTCTTCTTTTTGAGGTGTTCAAACAAGAAGAAATTATGTTCAAATTTTGATGATGTGTGGCAGATAGCTAGACTTCTATTTGGTCAAAATTATTGTAATTGTAATGAAACTTGTTCCGTTGCATTTGGTATTATCTTGCTAATTAATTAGATTATATTAGACTGTGTGTTGTATTTTAGATAATTTTGGATTTTGTTATTATAATTTTGAATTTATTTTTGCATATATAGCCTGTTCCCGGCCTGTTTAAAGGTTCAGGCCTGTTTTATATGGAAGCCTATTTTCGACCTATTTGAAGGTCTAGACCTGTTAGCCTATTTATAGCTGTGTAAAAAAATACAGGCTTTTTAACTGGATTTAAATCAGGCCAGACTTTTGATCAACACTGATCAAGGGAAGAAAAGAGTAAAACGGAACCTTGAACGGTGGAGGAGCTTTTATACCTTCAGCAATGTGTTATTCGTCCAATTCTTCTTGGCTGTGTTGTTGTGTTGGCTTGTGGTGTGAGTCTTCGTCTCTTTCTTCTTCTTTGATGCTGCTGTGCGATGGAGGCAAGTGAATACTCTTGCTTCTATTTCTTTGTTAAGATTTACTGAGTGTGTATGTGTTGAATCATAAACATTTTTGCTCTATTGTGGCTGTTGTGGAATATTTTAAAGCTGAAATTTGTTTAATTATATGCTTGGTGAACTTGCATGATTATTGTTGAACTCAATTCACTGGCCTCTATTTCTCTGTTCAGATTTAGTGAGTGTGTATGTGTTGAATCGTAAACATTTTTGCTCTATTGTGACTGTTGTGGAATGTGTTAAAGCTGAAATTTCTTTATTTATATGCTTGGTGAACTTGCATGATTATTATTGAAGTCAAGGTGTTCGTAGAAATGTCTAGGAAAAGGATTTGTTGTGGATTGACGTTGAAACTGAGAGATAGCTGAGTTTTATGATATGAGGGAGAAATATAATAATTTTGAGTGTTGTTTCATGTTGAATGTGAGTCTGATTTAGTTGAAAAACTCATTTACAAGAAGCTTTGTTGATACGTGACAGAGAATTAATGAATTGCCTAACAACGTCCATCTAAATAACTGGACTTTCTAGTTATGGTAGCTTTTAACATTCTGCTCCATATGGGATTGTTCGTGGACCCTTTGTCACCATGCTGGAGTTTGAAGATCCTGTAGTAATTTACTTGAAACTTGTAAAGGTAATTTGGAATCATTCTTTCTTTCTCTAATACTCCATATTTTTTGATTTATTGAAATGAATTTTGAAGAGTAATAGGAGGTTCATTTGTGAGAGAGCAAAAGGTACGTGGTTGATTTTTTGTTGTTGTTGGAATCTTCCTTGGTGTGAGACTTATGAATTTACGTAAGTTCTGTTAAAAAATTTAAAAAAAAAAAAAAACAAAGAAGAAAACTTGATATGGATGACTATACATACTAATTTTGTTTTAAAAAGTTTTTAAAGTAAACCACATGCCTCCGTGCTCTCAGCTAGAATGATGCCTTAGATACTGCGTATGTTAATTCTATTTTAACAGAAAACATAATTGGTTTAGATTTTGGTAATATTGTTGTGAATGTAAGAATTCTATATGTCCAGATTTAAAAGCTGGTCATTAAGCTTTGAGACGAAGTGATTTTGTTTCCATATTGATTCTGTTGCATAAATGATATTCTGGTGTGAAGCAACTACTACCATGCTTCTGGCTGTATCAAACGTTGTTCTTCTTGTTTAAAATACTCAGGTTGTTAAGGATGAAGAAATCAACACTTGGCTTGGTTGTAAAATATATTGTTCAAAATATGCAAGTTCTTCTTTGAGTAAAGAAAATAGTCATTTGATGTTGATTTTTGTTTCATGAAATTGTTTTTCTTTCTACATTGGTGCTGAGTTAACACGGAAACAGTAACTCGTGAATGTTGAATGATCAAAACAAATTATCTTCTTGTTAAATGCACGGGCTTTACTTCAAACTAAAGGCTACTAAATTACTTTGGTGTTGCATTGTAAGCATGAGTCCTATTATGGGCATAAAGACATCTAAATGAGCATGTTGGAACATGACCTGGTTGTGGTTATAGTAATTGACCTGGCCATGTTATTTTGAAAGTCATCATCCTTTATTCTTTGCATCCAGAACTTGGGACTAACTACTAGACATATTGATTTGGTTTTAAGTTTCTAAATGGATCATATAATCATAAACTTTTTTGAACGCCCTGGGGCATTTGATTGTAGTGAGTTGGACTTAAAAAGAAAATAAAATGGGGGCAATCTATGCATGCAGAGTTTTGAGGGAAAGGCTTTAGTTGGGTTGCGTGCATGTATGATTGGGATTGATCTGCAAAAGTGATTGTTCGGTTATGATTTTCATGAGGATTTATGATAATACGGTGTGGTTTTTGTGCCATGATTTTGCAAGAGATGTATTCTTCCCTTTTGTAGATATGTGAATTTTGTTTTGACCCGAGCATATAATAGCTTGCCTCTGGAAAATTTTGTTCTTTTAGCTCAAATGTGGAGTTTCACCTATAATTTGGCCTCTCTTTGTTCTTTGATCATCATAATATGATTCTTAAGCAACTTTTGTCTTCAAATCCTTCCACAGTACTTCCAAGTGGCTTGAGACTTTAACTATTTGACCAAATTAACCTTGCAAAAGGGTAACCTCTATAAGCTCAAAAATAATAAGGATTAAAGCTAAATTATGCACAATTGTATCAAAGAGTGCGTAAAACTTAAAGAAGAAGTGGTGAAATGACATGAAATTCTAGAGGATCTCTTTCCAATGAATTATGTACTTTGATTTTGACAATGGACTCTAGGAAGAGATACTCACGACCAATCACTTGCTGTCTCACCAACCCTCCCCAACAAATACAGAATGCTGGTTGTTAACAGCAATACTGTTAGCTTTTAGCACATTAGGATTTATTTTGAGCTCGCTTGTTATTCGTGGCTTCGGCTGTGCTTGTATTCGTGGCTTCGGTCATGTTTGTATTCGTGGCTTTGGTCATACTTATATTTGTTGCTTCGACTGTGCTGTATTAGTGCTCTATGGTTAACATCAAGTTTGCTTGATACTTGTGGATTTTGTATCCCGGCTTGTTATTTGTTCTGTTGAAGTCCTCAACCAAAAAGTGTTTTCATACAATTTCGTAATTTTATTTTATAAATAAGTTGTTTAAATACTTAACTAATTTTGTATATTGAAGGTGTCTTACATATTTTCTTTTATGTTTTAATGGTTTACTTAGAAGTTGAAAGAAGCAACAGTTAATCGTTTATTTCTCAGAATTGAATCTGCATAATTTATTCTTTTGACATTTATTTTATCTTATTTTATTAATGGGACATTATTCACCCTTAAATTATTGGGGCATCATATAGTACAGTTGATCCTGTTTCTCCTGCTTATTATTGAAGCTTAATATACCACTGGCTCGGATTTGAATTGCACGTTGGAATATTTCTAAGTGGATGTAAAACCTTTTTTTTTTTTTTGAATATATGTATGATTTAGAATTGATAAATGCATTGTGAAATTATGACGGTAGAAATGATATCATAATTATTATACCAAGCGTTTAATGGGTGGTTTTAAGACTTAAGAAATGTGAGTTTTCTTATCTTCTGTGCTGGTTACCCTAATTTTTTCAGGGCATGACAATACATCAGGTATGCCTCCGGATGATGTTATTGTAATCGCATATACTCCTCCGGTCTTTATTATAAAACCCTATTTGACTTTTTATTTGGTCCTAATTATAAGACCCCAATCCATTTTGTTTCTTATATTTATACATTTTTTTCCAAGATAATCCTTCTAATAATGATAGTTTTAGCCAATATACTTAATTAGCAAGGATATTTTAGGAATGACAACACTTATTTATTATAAATAACCAACTTAACTTACTTCCTTAATCTCCTCAAATAAGTCAATTGGGTCTTATAATTAGGACTGGAGGAGTAATGTTCCGAATGACTTGGAGATAGAAGATTGGAACGGTGTTGGAGCTCCTGGTCGCTATGATGATGATCGCCCTTCACCAAACGTTTTAAATTTTGGGAATTTTATTTATAATTAGGGGAGTTTTGCAGGCAATAGCAACGGCTGTATCAACGATAACAATGGTCGGCCTCAGACCAACGTTAACCAATGAAAATTCCAAGCTTCTGCCGTGAAACATAGCAGATAGAGCTAAGAATCAGGATCGGCCTGGCTCTCTAGGGCCGACCCTTCAGGGCCGGCGGGCTTAAAAGGGCCGGCCCTTCAGGGCTGAAATTTTAAAAATACCCCCAATTTGTTAGGTCCGGCCCTTAAACTACAGGGTTAGGGTCAGCCCGCGGGCTTTTGGCCCGTTTAAGGAAAAAAATACTATTTTTTATATTTATCATATATTTCATTGATAAAAGACATAAATATGAATAAAATTAAGTCATAAATATAAAATATTATCATATATAAATAAAACATTCATTAACAAGATAACAATATTTAAAAGTTTTATCTATAATGCAATTGTGCAATAAATAAACACTATCATTAATCTTTTGAAACTTCATCATTACTATAATTAATTATTTTTTTTCATAAGTATGTTTTTCTTTCGTAACAAAAATATCAATTTTTTCTTCTTTATAAGAATTTTATTTTTAAATTTTGCAATCTAATATTATTTTACTTTAATGTGAGAAACATTGTTGTTGAAACTCATGAATTTCTAATTCAAATTATAGAATCACAAGTTATATAAGTATAAAAATATTCTATTATCAAATATATATATAGTTTAAAAATATCAACGCATATAATATAAATCAAATCATTATTAAAGTTCAAATTAACCCATTTTTTAAAAATTTAATTGGATAAATTATTGTCTAAAACTAAATTTAATTTTAAAATGATAATAATAACTAAATATTTGAAATATTATTAACAATGTAAAAAATTAATAACATTAATATTATATAAAAAAATTTAAAAAATAAAAAAATTATAAAATAGCTTAAAAGGACCGGCCCTTTTAAGCCCTCGGCCCTCCAGGGCTTATTTATCATTTTAAGAGGAAAATATCAAGCTCGACCCTCATAATTTCAGGGTCTAAAAGGGCCGACCCGACAGGTTCGACCCGTTTTCCTGGTTCTAATAGCAGATAAAGAATCATATCTGGGTTTTTTTCTTCTTCTATCATGTACCTATTATATTCAATAATTTTCCCTTTTATTTTGAACTATTAGATTTTAACAAATATAATTATGATATTCTTTTTATCATGTGTCTAAATTATTCCAAAATTAACAAACATGCATAAAGCATCTGAAAATTTGGATCATTCAAATTTGATATGAGCAGAGAACCCACTTCTACTATGGATAAACTTTCTGAAAGATTTTTATATCCAAAACACCAATGACTTTAATGAAAATTTAGCACAATATCTAATATGGGTGTATCTGGATAATCTTTATTATCACCGGATTACGTAGCACATTTGATTTATTAAATTTCTCTCTTTCCCGTCCCCTTTCATGTTTCACATCAATGTCATTGTTTTTCTTGAAAAATGTTACTCTCTTTTTAATTTTTTCTGTTCGAAAAAAATAAAAGTTGAATCTCAAAGCAAGTGACCCGCAAAAAAAAAAAAAGTCAAAAATCAAAAATCAAAGTCAAGAACACTTTCCAGATTAAGCAGCGTTTGTTTTTCTTATCTTACAGTACATATGTATATTACAATACCTAAAGACATGATCACAAGTGTAGAGAGGTCCCTTCCGTCACTCTTTACGTATTCACATAATTTCATCAAAGAAAGGCGGTCATTCTCATTAATAAATTATTGGAATCAAATTCTTTCTTTGCAAAAGTTATTCTTCAGGCATATATGCTAGTCTACAAAACCGCAACAATATTATCTCAAATAATGTCTTCGATCCAATATGCTTCTAGAGTGGGCACCGATACACACACACACACATATCTCTTAGGCTGAAAATGTTTAATAGGCTAAGTTTGAACTACTCAAATCAAGTGAAGAGCTTCCCCAGGAGTGTTCTCTCATTTACACTTTGCCTTCAAATGCTTCAACATCTTGCAAGATCGGCTTCAGAGTGGAAGACTGGCGCTTTCAAGTTTAGTTGGCCCAATAAATAGGATTTTAGTGAGACTTTCAATGGGAATAGATCAACCCACTTTTTCTCTTGAATTTATAATGTTTTCTCTCTAGCATCTTCTTATTATAAGGGGAATTTCTATTAAGGGAGAAGTATGTTATGCAAATGACTAATAGGGATAATCTAAGAAAACCAACAAACATATTTTTAAAATAAATAATTTAACTAATTTTTTTTAATTTCTACAAATTAATTATCTAACTCATTTAGGTGCTAAATGACTTTTTTTTTTTAATAGTAACTACCAGAGGCAGCGTTATGTTCAGGTTCTGTCTTTCTATATGCCTAACGACAGTACCGGAAGTGCAGCAAGGTCCCCCCTTGAGTACAAATGATTTAAATATTTCCAACAATCAAAGCTCCGTTTAATTAATGTTTTAATGGAATCAAATTCTTCCATCGCAAAAGTTATTGTCAGGCATTTATTCTAGTTTATCACAGCCACAATATGCTGGCAAAAAAAAGATAAAAATCACAGCCACAATATATTCCTCTATAAAATTGTGTGTATCATTGAATAGTGTCCAAGATTCCATATGACTCTAAGTTTCTTCCCTATATATACCTTTACCCTGCAAATGGTGATCAAGTTGATGATCAGTCGGTGAACGCAGGTATAAATGGGCACCTCATCGACCCGTTCACGCTCTCGTGCGGTCGAAGACCCTGCCATTAGGGCTGAGCTTTACACATGGTCAGGTACAAAATTCCGTGAAGAGTACGCACTTGTTTACACTTCTTCAAACCCTTCTCAAATTTCAATTTCTCATTACAGAGTGAACCACGACAAGGTTCTTTTCACATTGTATGATTGCTTTTGTGAGGGCAGTACAGTTAAGGTAGACATTAAGTTCATGGTAGACAGCCTTATCGATGGGCGTTACGTGATTTACGTGATTCGCTGACCAGACGGGGATCCTAGAGCGTGGGGGAGATTTATAGAGCAAATAGACCGGCCAAATATGTACCTATTGAGGTATTGTTAACTACGATAAATTTATAATTTTTTAGCACATTGTCTTCCTTAACTTCCTGTTTTTAGAGTTAAATTATGCTTAAAAACAGAGTCATCAAGAAAATTGTGTCTAGTCTAGCTCCTGGGGATATCTTGTGATAATTGTGATTATTTTGAGCTAGTTAGAACTTAATACCTTTTTTTTTTAAGCAAAAGAATGGAGACCAATGTTTTTAAACTGTGTAGGACACCCTTGAAGAGCAGAATAGCTGGGAGGAAGGATGAAAAAGCTCTGAAAATTAAAGCAGAAAACTTTTATTTTAAGTGCATTCATTATTGGTTTGCCACAGTCAATGCTAGAGTGAATGAAAAGAAAATGTAGCCCAAGAGGGATAAAATTTGTGGCTATTTGCTGTTGATTCGCCACGGCTAATCCACAGCAAATGGAGAAAATCTGCTGATAACCTCTTGAAATTTCTAGCAATTCAATCTATTTTAATACTATTTTGTGAGTTTTGGAAGCTAATCATGTAAGATTATTCTCTTAAAGTTAGAAAATATGACTTGAAAATGTGAAGCTTGATTTGTGTTAACAATTGAGGATTATTTGTGTAATACTTCTAAGATTTTTGGTGTAGGAAGTAGTGAGAGCTAAAAAGATGACAAGGAGAAATATTTAACTTATTTTAGTTGACCAGAGGAAGATTAGGGCCGCAAAATGAGCAAGAATGGAAGAACCAAGCGAAGGAGGCTGAAAATGCATAATCTGTCATAGCGGCTGAAGCAATCCACCTTGGCCTTTAAAATAGAAAAGAAGGAGAGGCATTTTGTATAAAGCACGGCAGCGCCTGTCTAAATTGCTATGGCACCCAATCCTTTCCAAGTAGCTCCCTAATTTGTGTAATCCGCTGTGGCACCTATCCCTACACAACTATACGTTTTGCATTGTAACTTAAAATTGAGGGCATGTAAAATTTTTGGCAAGTCGACTTGGGAACCTGTTTGAAGGAGTTCTTTGCTAGGGTTTGGAGATTTGAAAGTTTTCGACTTGAAGTTTGCAAGAAATTTGGAGCTTCTTTGCTCCATTCCTTGGTTTTCTTCTTTTCTCTTTTGTTTATGTAATGATTATGAAGTACCCTTGATCTATGGCTCCATTAGTTAGAGTAGTTATTCTAGGATTATTTTCATCACGCCACGACAAGTTAATTATCACCATGGATGATTGCTTGTGTGATGGTAATGGCTTCAGAGTAAAAATGGAAATGATGGCTATAAGAGACGAGAACAGGTGTCTCAAGTTTGGTGCTGTTAAATATAGAGACTCTGGTACCAGATACGAAGAAAGAAGGCGATCAAGTACAGGCCACTAGGTATTGTATTTGATGTATGAGGATTCATCTTGACTCAGATGGGATGCGTTGGGCTTGCATAGAATAATGCGTTTCAGGAAATGAAATATCTAGTTCATTTCCAAACAGGGCATGGGATGGATAACTTATACGGGCATGATACGTCGATCCCGTGTGATCATTCGAAGGGCATTTATGTGATGTTATCAAACTCGTATCGTCGTTGCTCATCAACGAAGACTGAATCATTTGGCGCAGAATATATATGAAACAACCAGGAAATTCAAAAATAATAATAAACAAATAAAATAAATTTTAGAATTTAAATCAAGCTAAAAACTAAGATATTTCCCAAAAAAATAAAAATAAAAACAAAAAATAAATAAAATAATTTTTCCTTTACAATTATATTTTGAAAATTTATAGTAAGGGACTTTTATCAAGTGAAGTGGTGGCATAACGGAACTAATGTTTGTTGCCTATGTTTAACTGCTTCGAACCTCTGCTTCTCCATGAAGGGGATTTTTTTTTTGAAAACAATTTTTGTTTTAACACTGCAGTTACTTTATGCGCTCCATTAAAAAAAAAAAAACCAAAATGCAATATATCAGAATTTCTCTTTTTGTCTTTTCTACTTCCATCGTGTTCAGCGGAGAGAGCGGAGAGGAAGAAGCTTTGAGACTAAACGGAGAACCCCAGCCGTCGTCCAGTTCGCGACCTTCACCTTTATTTGTCTTCGTCGTCGTCGTCGTCGGTGTTCATAGTCCCTGTCTCCTCCGCCGTTCAAGGTTCCGTTTTACTATTTTCTTCCCTTGTTCAGTGTTGATTTCTTCTTCTCTCTCTGTTTTTGTTGTGTTCCATTACCATGATTTGGAGCTTTTATACCGTCAGCAATGTGTTGTTTCTCCTATTCTTCTTGGCTGTGTTGTTGTGTTGGCTTGTGGTGTGAGTCTTCGTCTCTTTCTTCTTCTTAGATGCTGCTGTTCGATGGAGGCAAGTGAATATTCTTGCCTCTATTTCTCTGTTCAGATTTAATGAGTGTGATAAACATTTTTGCTCTATTGTGGCTGTTGTGGAATGTGTTAAAGCTGAAATTTCTTTCTTTATATGCTAGGTGAACTTGCATGATTATTATTGAAGTCAAGGTGTTCGTAGAAATGTCTAGGAAAAAGATTTGTTGTGGATTGATGTTGAAACTGAGAGATAGCTGACGTTTATGATATGAGAGAGAAATATAACAAATTTGAGTATTTTTTCATGTTGAATGTAAGTCTGATTTAGTTGAAAAACTCATTTACAAGAAGCTGTGTTGATACGTGACAGAGAATTAATGAATTGCCTAGCAATGTCCATCTAAGTAACTGGACTTTTTAGTTATGGTAGCTTTTAACATTCTGTTCCACATGGGATTGTTCGTGGACCCTTTGTCACCATGCTGGTGTTTGAAGATCTTGTAGTAATTTGCTTGAAACTTGTAAAGGTAATTTGGAATCATTCTTTCTTTCTCTAATACTCCATATTTTTTTATTTATTGAAATGAATTTTGAAGAGTAATAGGAGGTTCATTTGTGAGAGAGCAAAAGGTACGTGGTTGATTTTTTGTTGTTGTTGGAATCTTCCTTGGTGTGAGGCTTATGAATATAGGTAAGTTCTGTTAAGAAAAATAAAAAAAACAAAGAAGAAAACTTGATATGGATGACTATACATACTAATTTTGTTTTAAAAAGTTTTTAAAGTAAACCGCATGCCTCGGTGCTCTCAGCTAGAATGATGCCTTAGATACTGCGTATGTTAATTCTATTTTAACAGAAAACATAATTGGTTTAGATTTTGGTAATATTGTTGTGAATATATGAATACTGTATGTCCTGATTTAAAAGTTGGTCATTAAGCTTTGAGACGAAGTGATTTTGTTTCCATATTGATTCTGTTGCATAAATGATATTCTGGTGTGAAGCAACTACTGCCATGCTTCTGGCTGTATCAAACGTTGTTCTTCTTGTTTAAAATACTCAGGTTGTTAAGGATGAAGAAATCAACACTTGGCTTGGTTGTAAAATGTATATTGCTCAAAATATGCAAGTTCTCCTTTGACCAGAGAAAATAGTCATTTGATGTTGATTTTCGTGTCATGAAATTGTTTTTCTTTCTACATTGGTGCTGATGATCCAAACAAATTATCTTCTTGTTAAATGCACGGGCTTTACTTCAAACAAAAGGCTACTAAATTACTTTGGTGTTGCATTGTAAGCATAAGTCCAATTATGGGCATAAAGACATCTAAATGAGCATGTTGGAACGTGACCTGGTTGTGTTTATAGTAATTGACCTGGCCATGTTATTTTGAAAGTCATCATCCTTTATTCTTTGCATCCAGAACTTGGGACTAACTACTGGACATATTGATTTGGTTTCAAGTCTCTAACTGGATCATATAATCCTAAACTTTTTTGAACGCCCTGGGGCATTTGATTGTAGTGAGTTGGACTTAAAAAGAAAATAAAATGGGGGCGATCTATGCTGCAGAGTTTTGAGGGAAAAGCTTTAGTTGGGTTGCATACATGGATGGTTGGGTTTGATCTACAAAAGTGATTGTTCGGTTATGATTTTCATGAGGATTTATGATAATACGGTGGTTTTTGTGCAATGATTTTGCGAGAGATGTTGGGCCTTAGTTTTGTTAAGAGATAACGCTATAATGCTTAAATTTTGTTTAGAGTAAAAAAGTTATTAATGTTTGACTAGATTTTTGGAGTTAAAGGAAAAGAGTATTCTTGGTGCCATAAGTTCACGTACGATAATTGAGAATGGGTAGATGTAAATGTGCGTGATGTCTTGAACTTTAAAAAAAAAAGGAGGAGGAAAAAAAGAAAAGAAAATTCCTTAAGGACGTGAATATTATAAAGGAGATTTACATGCTAGTCCATCGATCAGATTATCACACATTAAAAATATGCAGGAAAAAAAAAAATGAAATGCACAAGAAGTTACTAAAGTTGTCAGAAGAAAGAGTTAGAGAAGAGTATTTTCTTTTCACTCCCTAAGTTGTATTTAACACCCTTTATTTGGGTTGAGAAAAAATGAGATTTAAAAAATAAGTTTCAATGCTTTAGACTTTGCCTGTTAGGCTTCACAGTGCTACTTGTGAATGGATTAGGAGATTCTTAAAATAATTCATTTGATTGTGTAATAATGGTTGTTGGTTGGAAGTGGTATTGAGTATTTGTCTAATTTGACAATGGATTGTGATAATTTAGTTTTAATTTTGCTCTTTCATTATGTATTTATATATATAATTATTATATGTACGTTAAATGGGTGATCATTGTGGTGATGTCCTAGGCCGCGATTGGGTGAGGTGGTAGCGGCCTTAACCCCTGTAAGGAGGAGAACGCAAGTTTAAATCTTGGGAAGCTCACTTATTGGAAGGGCTATTCGTTAAACGTTTCAGGCCCGAAAAGGATTAGTGTTAGGTCTAATGTGACTTGGGATACCCTTGTTTCACCTAAAAAATTAAAAAAAAAAAAATAGTTCGGAGGACTGAATTTCTTAATGGGGGAGGAATGTAACAATCAGGGAATTCAAAAATAATAATAAAATGAAATAAATTTTAGAATTTGAATCAAGCTAAAGACTAAGATATTTCCCAAAAAAATTAAAAGAAAATAATAAATAAAATAATTTTTTGTTTACAATTATATTTTGATAAATTATAGTAAGGAACTTGTATCAAGTGAAGGGGTGGCATAATGGAACTAATGCTTGCTGCCTCTCTTTAACTGGTTTGAATTTTTGCTCCTCCAACAAAGGGATTTCTTTTTCTTTTGTTTTTTTTAAATTTTTAGCATTGCAATTACCTTTATGCGCTTCATTTAAAAAAAAAACCAAAATGTAATATATCAGAATTTTTTTTTCTTTTCTCTTTCTATTGTGTTCAGCAGAGAGAGCAGAGGGGGGGAAGCCTCGAGACTCTGAAATGGAGAGCCCCAACCGTCATCCGGTTCATGTCCTTCGCCTTCATTTGTCTTTGTCATTGTTGGTGTTCATAGTCCCTGTCTCCTCCACCATTCAAGGTTCCATTTTACTATTTTCTTCCCTTGTTCACTGTTGATTTCTTCTTCTCCCTCTGTTTTTGTTGTGATTCATCACCTTGATTTGGAGCTTTTATACCTTCAGCAGTGTGTTGTTTCTTCTATTCTTCTTGGCTGTGTTGTTGTGTTGGATTGTGGTTTGAGTCTTTGTCTCTCTTCTTGTTTAATGCTGCCGTGCGATGAAGGCAAGTGAATACTCTTGCCTCTATTTCTCTGTTCAGATTTAGTGAGTGTGTCTGTGTTGAATCATAAATATTTTTGCTCTATTGTGGCCGTTGCAAAGTGTGTGTTAAAGCTGAAATTTGTTTATTCATATGCTTGGTGAACTTGCTTGATTATTGTTGAACTCAAGGTGTTGTAGAAATGTCTAGGAAAAGGATTCGTTGTGGATTGATGTTGAAACTGAGAGATAGCTGAGGCTTATGATATGAGAAATATAATAATTTTGAGTATTGTTTCATGTTGGATGTAAGTCTGATTTAGTTGAAAAACTCATTTACAAGAAGCTTTGTTGATACGCGACAAAGATTTAATGAATTGCCTAACAATGTCCATATAAATAACTGGACTTTTTAGTTATGGTAGCTTTTAACATTCCATTCCATATGGGATTGTTTGTGGACCCTTTGTCACCTTGCTGCTGTTTGAAGATCTTGTAGTTTTTTGCTTGAAACTTGTAAAGGTAATTTGGTATCATTCTTTCTTTCTCTAATCATATTTTTTGACTTATTGAAATGAATTTTGAAGAGTAATAGGAGGTTCATTTGTGAGAAAGCAAACAGTACGTGGTTGATTTTTTGTGTTATTGGAATCTTCCTTGGTGTGAGGCTTATGAATATAGGTAAGTCCTGTTAAAAAAATATATATATATATATATACATATAAAATAGAATTTAAAAAAAAAAAAAAAAGAAGAAGAAGAAGAAGAAAACTTGATATGGATAACTATACATATTAATTTTGTCTTAAAAGTTTTCAAAGTAAACTACATGCCTCCGTGCTCTCAGCTAGAATGATGCCTTAGATACTGTGATTGTTAACACAAAACATAATTGGTCTAGATTTTGGTAATATTGTTGTGAATGTAAGAATTCTATATGTCCAGATTTAAAAGTTGGTCATTAAGCTTTGAGACGAAATGATTTTGTTTCCATGTTGATTTTGTTGCATAAATGATATTCTGGTGTGAAGCAACTACTGCCATGCTTCTGTCTCTATCAAAAGTTGCTCTGCTTGTTTAAAATACTCAGGTTGTTAAGGATGAAGAAATCAACACTTGGCTTGGTTGTAAAATATATATTGTTCAAAATATGCAAGTTCTCCTTTGACTAAAGAAAATCGTCATCTGATGTTGATTTTCGTTTCATGAAATTGTTTTTCTTTCTACATTGGTGCTGAGTTAACACAGAAACAGTAACTCATGAATGTTGAATGATCAAAACAAATTATCTTCTTGTTAAATGCACGGGCTTTACTTCAAACAATAGGCTACTAAATTACTTTGGTGTTGCATTGTAAGCATAAGTCCTATTATGGGCATAAAGACATCTAGATGAGCATGTTGAAACATGACCTGGTTGTGGTTATGGTAATTGACTTGGCCATGTTATTTTGAAAGTCATCATCCTTTATTCTTTGCATCCAGAACTTGGGACTAACTACTAGATATATTGATTTGGTTTCAAGTTTCTAAATGGATCATATAATCCTAAACTTTTTTGAACGCCCTGGGTCATTTGATTTTAGTGAGTTGGACTTAAAAAGAAAATAAAATGGGGGCGATCTATGCTGCAGAGTTTTGAGGGAAAAGCTTTAGTTGGGTTGCGGACATGTGTGGCTGGGTTTGATCTACAAAAATGATTGTTTGGTTATGATTTTCATGAGGATTTATGATAATACGGTGCGGTTTTTGTGCCATGATTTTGCAAGAGATGTATTCTTTCCTGTTGTAGATATGTGAATTTTGTTTTGACCTGTGCATATAATAGTTTGGCCTTAGTTTTGTTAGTGATAACGCTATAATGCTTAAATTTTGTTTAGAGTAAAAAATTATCAATGTTTGACTGGATTTTTGGAGTTAAAGGAAAAGAGTATTCTTGGTGCCATAAGTTCATGTACAATAATTGAGAAATGTGTGTGATGTTTTTGAACTCAAAAAAGAAAACAAAAAAAAAAAAGAGGGAAAAAAGGAAAAAAAAAAAATTCCTTGAGGACATGAATATTATAAAGGAGATTTACAGGCTAGTTCATCGATCAGATTATCACAGATTAAAAATATGCAGGGAAAAAAAAAAAAGTGAAATGCATGAGAAGTTACTTAAGTTGTCAGCAGAAAGAATTAGAGAAATATGATGGATTAGAGTATTTTCTTTTCACTCCCTAAGTTGTATTTAACACCCTTTATTTGGGTTGAGAAAAATGAGATTTAAAAAATAAGTTTCAATGCTTTAGGCTTTGCATATGAGGCTTCACAGTGCTACTTGTGAATGGATTAAGAGATTCTTAAAATAATTCATTTGATTGTGTAATAATGGTTGTTGTTTGGAAGTGGTAGTGAATGTTTATCTAATTTGACAATGGATTGTGATAATTTAATTTTAATTTTGCTCTTGCATGATATATATATATATATATATATATATTATATGTACGTTTGATGGGTGATCTTTGTGGTGATGTCCTAGGCTGCTGCCCCTTCAACCAACAAGCTGGTTGAGGTGGTAGTGGGTTAATCTCTGTAAGGAGGAAAACACAAGTTTGAATTTCAGGAAGCGTATTTATTGGCAGGACTGTTCCTTAACTGCTTCAAGCCCGAAAGGGATTAGTTTCAAGTCCAATGTGACTTGAGGATACCCTTGTTTTACCCTAAAAAAAAATAAAAATCAAATGACCGAATTTCTTAATGGGGGAGGAATGTAACAACCAGGCAATTCAAAAATAATAATAATAAAATAAAATAAATTTTAGAATTTAAATCAAGCTAAAGACTAAGACATTTCAAAAAAAAAAAAATACTACCTCTAGTTTTTAATATGAGCTCGTTGACTAATTTAATTAGATTAAGAAAGCTAGTTAAGTTAGTTATTTATAATAAATAGGTGTTGCATTTCCTAAAATATTCTTGCTAATTAAGTGTATTGGTTTGAACTATTGTTATTACAAGGACTACATTGAAAAGAAATGGATAAATATGAGAGATAAAGTAGATTTTGGTTTTTTATTTAGGGCCAAAATAAAAGTCAAAGGAGTTCTTGTATTAAGGACTGAAGATAGTAAAATAATTTTTTCTTTACAATTATATTTTGATAAATTATAGTAAGGAGCTTGTATCAAGTTAAGTGGTGGCCTATTGGAACTAATACTTGTTGTCTCTCTTTAACTAGTTCAAATCTTTGCTCATCTAACAAGGGGATTTTTTTTTTTTTTTTTTAAATTTATGTTTTTGATAAAGTATAGTTAGAATTTTTTTTTCTTTTTGAAATAAAATATGGAAGAACATCTCTAAATTTTATTGATACATGAGGGTTACATATATAGAGAAAAAGAGAGAAAAGAATCTGAATCTAATCCCTTAAAGAGCTCCTACAATCTCGGACAATAATAACAGAGATTCAAAAATAATAAATAATAAATATAGATAAGATATTGCATATTGTAGATTTAAAAGTAGGTTAAATCATGATAGAGCCCAAGAGTGGCGGCAGGCCCATTTCCAGCCCTCGCCCTCAAGCTGGCGAATAGATGTTGATCATTCCTAGCTTGTGTATGAAGGCTTTGAATTTCTCTTGAGTACGGGACTTGGTCATGATATCTGCGATTTGTTTTCCTGAGAGAATGTATGAGAGATCAATTATTTTTGCCTCCAACTTTTCTTTGATGAAGTGGCAATCTATTTCCACATGTTTGGTGCGATCATAGTCTATTGGATTGTTAGCAATCTTGATTGTTGAAATGTTGTCACAACATACCTTGGTTGGTCCAAGGTTTCCAATCTTGAGCTCCCTTAATAGTCTAATTATCCACATACCTTCACAAATTCCTAGAACCAAAGACCTATATTCGGATTCAGCAGAGCTCTTAGAAACTACTGATTGCTTTTTGCTTCTCCAAGTTACAAGATTTCCCCATACATAGGAACAATAACCAGTAGTAGATTGCCTGTCCACCTTAGAACCTCCCCAATCAGCATCTGTGAATAACTCAATACTCCTAGCACTACCCTTTGCGAAGAACAGGCCTTGTCCTGGTGTTTTCTTTAGGTATCTGAGAATTTTGTAAACTGTTGTCATATGCTCCTTTTGAGGGCTGCTTGAGAACTGGCTTATCACACTGATTAGGTAACATATATCAGGTTTGGTGTGTGACAAATAAATTAATTTTTCCACTAGCTTTTGGTACCTTTTTTTGTTTACAGCTGTGCCATAAAGTGTAATGGTCAACTTTTGGTTGAGTTCCATAGGAATATTAGCTGGTTTTGCCCTCGGCATGCCTTTTTTTTGGTAGGTCTATGGTGTACTTTTGTTGTGACACACCAATCCTTTTTTTTGTTTGTGCTACTTCCATACCCAAGAAATATCTTGGTGATCCAAGATCTTTAATTTCAAATTCTGCTGCTAAATTTCTCTTTAGCCTCGTGATCTCGTCTGCATCATTTCTTGTTAACACTATATCATCAACATATACAATAAGAGCTGTAATTTTATCTCCATATTGTTTGACAAATAATCTGTGGTCAGATTGGCACTGATGGTAGCCCCAAGTCTTGACTGCTCGAGTAAATCTCTCAAACCAGACCCTAGGTGACCATTTCAACCCATATAAGGATTTGTACAATCTGCAAACTTTATGAGAATTTTTAGCAGTTTTCAATCCCAAGGGCACTTCCATATGCACTTCCTCCTCTAGATCACCATTTAAAAAGGTATTCTTAAAATCTAGTTGGTATAGGGGCAACCTAGATTTACAGCAAGTGACAAGAGTACCTTTATAGTGTTTAGTTTGGCAACTGGGCAAATGTCTCTTGGTAGTCAATACGATAGGTTTGAGTGAAACCCTAGGCAACTAATCTTGCCTTATACTTATTCGCACTCCCATCAGGATTATACTTAATAGTAAAAACCTGTTTATTGCTCACAACAGTTTTTCTTTTTGGTAAATTAACTATTTTCCATGTTCTATTTTTAGGCAGCGCCCTTAGTTCCTCTTCTATGGCATGTTTCCATCTTGGATCATCAACAGCTTCCTTGAAGCTTTTAGAAATGGTTTCTTTTTCTACATTCGCCACCAATGCCTTCATATTAGGAGATAATTTCTTATAAGAAGCATACCTAGCAATAGGATGTTGGGTATAGCTTCTTTTCCCTCTTCAAAGTGCAATGGGCCAGTGTAAATCCTCAAGATCTACCTTAGGTACGGAGTCTTGAGTTTGCATTGGTGTGGGAGTAGGGCTTTCTTCACCACAACTCAGTTCTGCCTCTGTCCAAGACCTGGGTAGGTCAGAAAGAGGTTCAAAAGGGTTAGTATCCTAAAACTTAGATGCAGGCAAGGATTTTTCAGTGTTTGGCAGTTTAGTTGGACTAATTTCTGGGCTGTATTAGTCAGGATTAGTGTTGGGGAAAGGAAGTGAGGGGAGAATGGGTATACCTAGTGACGTTTGGTGTCCATTTGATTGGTGTGCAGTTTGAGAAACATTGTGATGATCACAAACAAGCCATTCATTTGTCACTCTCTCCCCTTGAATGGGTGCTTTGGGATAGTAGGGTTGTTTCTCAACAAACTTAACATTCATGATAATGTACAACTTGTGTGTGACAGGGCAGTAGCATTTGTACCCTTTCTGTTGTGAGGAATAACCTAGAAAAATGCATTTGATGGCTCTAGAGTCTAGTTTTTCCCCTCCTTCATTGAACACAAAGGCTGTGCACCCAAAGACCCCTTGTGGAAGAGAATTATGGAGAGGAGAATGGGGATATGTCTCTTTAAATTTCTGGACAGGGGTATGATATTGTAAGGTCTTGGAAGGCATACGGTTTGTTAGATAGGTAGACGTAAGAATGGCATCCCCCCAAAATTTATTAGGAACATTGCTGCCTATCATGATAGCTCGGGTTACTTCTAAGAGATGTTTATTTTTTCTTTCAGAAACCCTATTTTGTTGTGGTGTTCGGACACAAGAGGTTTGATGGTGTATACCCTTTTCTTCTAGAAATTTCTTAAAAGAGGAGTTCAAATACTCTTTTCCATTGTAACTTTGAAGAATTTTATTGAGGTTTGGAATTGATTTTGAACAAAGGCAAAAAAGTTTTTAAAAATTGTGAAAACTTCAGATTTTTCTCTCATTAAGAAAACCCAAGTGAGTTGAGTGTGATCATCAATAAAGGTTACAAACCATCTTGCTTTAGAGTTTGTTTCAAATTTGGATGGACCCCATATGTCAATATGTATAAGTGAAAAAGGACGAGTTTGGTGTGTAAGGATGAGGGGGATAAGAATTGCGAACTTGCTTGGCCAAGTGACGTGTCACAATAAAACTCTAAAATTGTTTTATTATCAATACTAGGAAACAAAAATTGCATATATTTAAGACTTGGGTGGCCTAACCTAGAGTGCCACAACATAACATCTTGAGAGGACATGGCAAAAAAAGCAGCATGAGTTTTATGTGGTGATGCTCCTTGAATGTAGTAGAGCCCATTCCACACCTTAGCATTCCCAATCTTTTTCCCCAAGGTCAAGTCTTGAAAATCACAGCCATTCTTGTCAAAATAACTAGATAATTTAATTGAGAAGCTATGCATCTCACAGATATCAAACTACAATGAATGTTTGGAACGTATTGAACATTTTTTAAGATGATGCATTCTGAGATATGGACAGTGCCAGAACCTATTACTTTTGCATATTGCCCATCAGCTACCTCAACAGTTTCATACTCAGAGACAGTAGCAAATTTAGAAAATAAGTGCTTAAACCTTGTAACATGGTGAGTGGCCCCTGAATCCACAATCCAACTAGTGCTGGGTTTAATTCTATTGCTAAGAGCATGAGTTATTGTAGTAGTTGTCTGCGCTAAGGCAACAGAAGGAGAATTTTTCTCACATATTTTTGTAGATATGGCATGCTTATCTAGAATTTTCCTTAGCACTAGTATTTCTTCACTGCTCAAGGATGCACCCTCACTGTCAGAGTCATTTGTACCAACCAAAAAGCCTTTTCCTTCTAGTTTATTTTTCTGGTTTGAGGGCTTACCATGGAGCTTCCAACAATTCTCCCTAGTGTGGCTACTCTTACTGTAGTGGTCACATCATTTTCTAGTTTTCTTGTTTCTTGAGTCTCCTTGATGAGTGCGGCGAATAGCAAGTGCAGATCCCTCATTTAGAGCCGGTGATAACATAGGTTGGCTTTGAGTTAGTGTTTTTCTACTCTCTTCACATCTTATCATATTAAATGAGTGTTCTAATAAGGGAAGAGGATTCATACTCATTATTCGGCCCCGGATATCGTCATAGGAATCATTGAGCCCAAGCAAGAGCTTATAACATCTCTCTCAGTCAATGAGTTGTTTGTAGTATAACTCATCTTTATGGCATGTCCATTCATAGACTTCATACAGATCTATTTGCTGCCAAAGCCTCACCAGTGCACTGTAGAATTGTGTCACAGATTGCTCACCTTAAACCAAACCGCGGAGGAGACGTCTCACCTGGAAGATGGCTGCTGTGTTTTCCTTCACTGAGTAGGTCCTTTTTATTGACTCCCAGATCTCCTTAACAGTAATTGCGAGTGAATAGTTCTCGCTTATGTCCGGAGTCATAGAATTCACAAGCTATGCCATGACCATATTATTTTCAACATTCCAAGCTTCAACTTTATCACTAGTAGAGCTAGGTGGAGAACCAATAAGGCATTTCTCCTTGTTCCTTCCCCTCACGAACATTAGAACGTTTCAGGACCATCGAAAGTAGTTGTTGCCATTAAAGCGATGTGTGATCATAACCTGAGAGAAAGAATTTGGTGTGACATTGCACACCCCAGACGGCGACGATGGGTTCACTACATGGTTTTCTCCACTCAAACTAGGTCCTGTGAACCTTCCCTAGTTGAGGATGAGTGATGATCTCCATCATCAACGTTGAAGGCTCGTGGTTGCTGGTTGGTTAGAGCTGTCTTGAATGACATATTGGGACTGAAGACCAGCACTCTGATACCATGAAATAAAATGTGGAAGAAGAGCTCTAAACTTTATTGATACGTGAGGGTTACATATATAGAGAAAAGGACAGAATAGAATCTAATTCTGATCCCTTGAAGAGCTCCTACAATCTCAAAGAATAATAATGTAGATTCAAAAATAAAAAAATAATAAATACACATAAGATACTGCAGATTGTAGATTTAAAAGGAGGTTAAATCATGAGAGGAGCCAAGAGTGGCAGCAGGCCCATTTCCAACACTTTTCTCATTCCATCATGTTTAGTAGAGACAGCAGAGGAGGAGAAGCCTCGAGACTCTGAAATGGAGAACCCCAGCTGTCATCCAGTTCACGTCCTTCACCTCCATTTGTCTTCGTCATTGTCGATGTTGATAGTCCCTGTCTCCTCTACCGTCCAAGTCCTCCACCGTTCAAGGTTCCATTTTACTATTTTCTTCCCTTGTTCAGTGTTGATTTCTTCTTCTCCCTCTGTTTTTGTTGTGATTCATTACCATGATTTGGAGCTTTTATACCTTCAGTAGTTTGTTGTTTCTCCCATTCTTCTTGGCTGTGTTGTTGTGTTGGGTTGTGGTGTGAGTCTTCGTCTCTCCTTCTTTGATGCTGCTGCGTGATGAAGGCAAGTGAATACTCTTGCCTCTATTTCTCTGTTCAGATTTAGTGTGTATGTGTTGAATCGTAAATATTTTTGCTCTATTGTGGCTGTTGTGAGGTGTGTTAAAGCTGAAATTTGTTTATTTATATGCTTGGTGAACTTGCTTGATTATTATTGAACTCAAGGTGTTGTAGAAATGTCTAGGAAACGGATTTGTTGTGGATTGGTGTTCAAACTGAGAGATAGCTGAGGTTTATGATACGAGAGAGAAATATAATAATTTTGAGTATTGTTTCATGTTGAATGTAAGTCTGATTTAGTTGAAAAACTCTTTTATAAGAAGCTTTGTTGATACGTATCGTTGGTGCTATATATATAATGAAATTTTTCTTGAAATAGGGATAGGCTATATGGCTGTTGAATGGTAGACTATGATGTTTATGTTATAACGTGGTTTAAAATGTATGTAGAGTGATTGTGGAATCTTACAGAATGATTCAATTCGTATAATTGGATACCTGTTAATTGGGACGTGGAGAGGTATAAAAGAGGTTTTGGATTAAAGGAGGGTGGCATAATGTGATTGATCTGATTTGGTGGAATGCACTTGGAAATATTAATTTGTATTTTGAATAGGAAGCTGTATGGAAGTTGAAATGAAATTCCTTGATGCTGGCACTGGCTAGAATGCTAAAATACGTAACTTTTTTTTTAATATTTATTTTCTACTTTGATGTTTGGAAGAAGAAGAAAAAGAGTTTTATTTGGAAGAATTAATAAAAATGGCATTAAACGTATTGTTATGTAAATCCTAGTACATGTTTTATTTGAATATAATGTTTTGTTTTTGGACATTAAGAGGTTGAGGAGTAACCGTATAGACAAAATAAGTTATACATTGAAAGTGCAGCAGGTGTGTGAATAGAATCCCATAATGACAGTTTTCACAAATATTTTTACTGCTTGTTATAAATTTAATTAAACTATTTGCTTTCTTGCCAAATGGTTTATCAAGGAAAATTTTAGTTTAAATTTTACTGCTACTCATTCTCATTTATTTGATGTTTCAAAGTGTTAGCTCTTGGAACGTTATATTTACTGATTAACTAGAATGACAACTTTACTTAAAAATAGTTCTTCAGTATTTTGTTTTCAACTGACATTCGCGCCTGGAAATTGAAAGAAAAGTTTGAGATATTATTTGAAAATCATCATGTTGGGATTTTTTGTTTTGAAACATCCTTTATGATATTTTTGAAGAATCTCTTTGATTCTGAATTGTATGTTTATTCGAATGAGCTACCAGGATTAAATAGATACAAATCTCCTTTGCTAGAGAGGTTATTAGGCCACTAATTTAGGGATCTGGCCGAGATATTAGGGATCCAGAATAGAATTCAAAATACAATCAAATCATAATCATAATCTAGCTCATAAATAGAAATAAATCTATAGAATAAAATCTGTTCTGGGATTAGGGTTTTTTAGGCCCATGGCCCATTAGACTCCAACACACCCCCTTAAGCTGGCAAGTAGATATCTTGCATGTCCAGCTTGTCTCTAAATTTTTCAAACTTGACTCGGTTTAATGGCTTTGTAAGGACATTAGCAACTTGGGACGCAGAATTTATATGGTCCTCGACTCAATCTTCTCTTTTATATAATGTCAATCAATGTCAACATGTTTTGTTCTATTATGGTGAACTGGGTTTTGTACCATTTGAATTGCTGATATGCTATCACACCATAACTTAAGTAGTGTGTTCACTTCAATTTTTAATTCTTTCAAGACTCGTACTATCCACATTCCTTTGCACACTCCATTTGCTAAGGCTCTTAGCTCTGCTTTAGTACTACTTTTAGAAACCTCATTTTGTTTCTTACTCCTTTGGGTTACAAGATTACCCCATACAAAGGTAAAGTACCCTCTTGTTGATCTTCTATCAACTTGAGTTCTTTCATGATCTGCATCAGTATACATTATTATATTTCTTGACTCTCCCTTCTTGAAGAACACCCCTCTTCCAGGTGTCATTTTTAAGTATTTTAGGAGGGTACATATGGCCTCCATATGATGTTCTTGTGGTTGTGATGAAAACTGACTGACTACTCCACAACATAGCTTATGTTCGGCCTTGTATGTGATAGGTAAATTAGCTTCCCAAGCAATTGCTTATACATTTCTGCATCAACTGGTCACCATCCTTTTTATATTCCAAGTTTGTAGGGGGATCTATGGGGACTAGTGACGGCTTGGCTCCCATCATTCCAGTTTCCTTGAGTAAATCTAGTGTGCATTTTCTTTGAGACTAGAATGCCTTCTTTTGACCTAGTGATCTCCATCCCAAGGAAGTACCTCATACTTCCTAGGTCTTTAACTTCAAATGCAGTTGCTAAGGTTCCTTTTAACCTTGTTATCTCCTCGATATCATCCCCTGTTATAACAATATTGTCAACATGTACAATTAGAACAAATACCTTTCCTCTTGAGTGTTTAACAAACAGTGTGTAGTCAGATTGACATTGTATGTAACTAGATTCCTTCACAACTTTGGCGAACCTTTCAAACCAGGTTCTTGGAGATTGTTTGAGATCATAGAGGGATTTTGTTGGGAAATTACTCCAGTACGTCTTATTCAGTGAAACGTAAGCACTCCACAGAGTATGATCTAATGGAGGAAATACAACGAAAAGGAAAAACAGCTCGGTCACAAGACCCACGGTGAATTCGAGACACCACCCTCCCACTCAGCTCAATTCTTTCATGCCTACTCTAACGAACCGTCTGACATATATAGGCTCTCCTTCTCTCTCCTCTAACTGCCACTCCCTCTCACAACATTGGGCTTCCTCCTAATATAGATGTACTTGGGCCTGGACTCAACATTACTCCCCCCATGGAAATGAGCCTTGTCCTCAAGGCGGAACTGAGGGAACTGCTGTTTAATGACATCATAATTCTCCCAAGTGCTGTCGGACTCAGGTAAATCAGCCCAATGAATGAGTAATTCGATTTGACCATCAGTCAACCTGCGATGCTTCAACACAGCGATGGGCACGACCTGAAGTTCTAGCTCCTTAGTCAAGGCTGGTGGCAATGGTTGTGGAGTAATACCCGGGGATAAGGATTTCTTCAGCTGAGATATGTGGAAAACAGGGTGAATCCGTGCAGTAGCAGGTAATTGCAAACGATAGGCAACAGCACCTACACGTTCCACAATAGCAAAAGGACCATAGAACCTCGGACTCAACTTCTCGTTGGGCCGCTTAGCCAAAGATTTATGACGGTAGGGCTGTAACTTCAAATAAACCTGGTCCCCCACATCAAAGTGTAAGTCTCTGCGTTGCTTATCAGCGTGGGACTTCATATATTGCTGGGAACGTTCGAGGTTTGTCTTCAATTCTGTTAGGACAGTGGTGCGTTTTCGGATATGCTCATTCACAGCTTCCACTGCGGAAAGGGTCTCCTGAAACTGGTAGAGAGCAGGTGGGTCCTGCCCGTATAACGCCTTGAAGGGTGACATCCCTGCAGAACGATTATAGTTTGTATTAAACCAATATTCTGCCCAGTAAAGCCATTTGGACCAGGAAGTCGGTTTATTCCCACAAAAACAGCGGAGGTAAGTTTCCAAACTACGGTTGACCACCTCCGTCTGGCCATCACTTTGCGGATGGTAACTCGAACTGAACTTCAAAGAGGTGCCTGCTGCCCGAAACAACTCCTTCCAGAAATTACTTAGAAACAGTTTATCACGATCCGAAACAATTGATCGCGGAAACCCATGCAGACGCACAACTTCCCGAACAAACAGATCAGCTACATCCTTTGCGGTATAAGGATGACGCAAAGGCAGGAAATGAGCATATTTTGTAAAACGATCTACCACAACCAGCACAGTGTCAAAATGATAAGACGAGGCAACCCAGTAGTAAAGTCCATAGATATATCATGCCAAACCTTATCCGGAATAGGCAAAGGCTGTAAGAGACCCGCAGGACTCAGCTAACGATTTGTTACGCTGGCAGACATCACAAATAGCCACATACCTCTGAATATCTCTGCGCATTCCCTCCCAATAGAACAAGGCAGACAAGCGCTTATAGGTCCTGAGATAACCGGAATGGCCACCAATTGGCGAGTCATGAAATTCTTTCAGTAGGAGGGGAATACGAGCTGAAGATTTCGAAATCACTAGGCGGCCTTTGAAGAATAAGTGACCTCCCTTGGACGTATACCCTGCTGGCACAGATTGGCCAATCACCAGGGACTGCATAATCTGAGCTAACGCGGGATCCTGCCGTAATTCTTCATCCCAAGTGGCAAAATCTGCAGGTTGCAACACCGAAATAGTTTGTAGTTCCAACGAGTTGTCCCTACGAGACAGAGCATCAGCCACGGCGTTAGTTGGTCCCGGTTTATATTGAATTTGAAAATCATACCCAAGAAGTTTAGTCACCCAGCCCTGCTGCGAATCATCAAGAACACGCTGTTCTAAAAGGAATTTCAGAGCTTTTTGATCTGTGCGAATGATGAATGGGCGTCCTATCAGGTAATATCGCCATTTCCTTACTGCAAACACAATGGCCATCAGCTCACGTTCATAGACGGAACACTTGCGCTGTCGCGAGGAGAGGGAGTAGCTATAATAAGCTAAAGGTCTCTGATCCTGCATAAGGATAGCCCCCAAGCCTGTACCAGAAGCATCAGTCTCAACAACGAAGGGTTTCGAAAAATCAGGGAGAGAGAGAACAGGTGTAGAAGACATGGCCGACTTAAGCTGATCAAAAGCGGCTTGAGCCTCAGGACCCCAGCAGAAAGTGTTCTTCTTCAACAAAGCGGTTAACGGGGCAGCCATCATGCCGTAATGGCAGACAAAACGCCGATAATAACCAGTTAATCCAAGGAATCCTCGGAGTTGCTTAAGAGTAGTCGGTACTGGCCATGACATCATGCTAGCAACTTTCGAAGGATCTGCGTGCACCCCTTCCTTTGAAATGATATGGCCGAGGTATTCCAGCTGAGGTTGAGCGAAAACACATTTTTTGGAATTAATAACTAATGCATATTGATGGAGAATCTGGAAAGTAAGCCGAAGATGTTGCAAGTGTGTTAACCTATCACCACTATAAACAAGAATGTCATAAAAAAAAACCAGGATAAACTTGCGTAGATGTGGTCGGAAAATATCATTCATGAGAGACTGAAATGTAGAAGGAGCATTCTTCAAACCAAAGGGCATGACCAAGAATTCATAGTGGCCATCGTGAGTACGAAATGCAGTCTTCGATTCCTTGCCTTCCTTCATACGAATCTGATGGTATCCAGATTTTAAATCTAATTTGGAGAAAATTTGTGCACTACCCAGTTCATCCAGTAGCTCCTCAATAGCCGGTATAGGAAATTTATCTTGAATCGTGAGCTTGTTTAAAGCCCGATAATCAACACAGAATCTCCAGCTCCCATCTTTTTTTTTAACTAGCAACACAGGACTGGAGAAGGGACTCTTGCTAGGACGGATGATGCCAGCAGTCAGCATCTCCTTAACCAAACGCTCAATTTCCGTTTTCTGATGATGGGGATATCTGTAAGGTCGGATGTTCGGTGGTGAGGCTCCTGGCTGAAGCTCTATAGTGTGGTCAGCTTTTCGAGCAGGAGGTAAGTCCGTCAAAGGTTTCTGGACTTCAGGGAACTCCTTAAGTAAGAGTTGCACATCCTCTGGCATGAAGACGACAGTAAGTTCCGTTAATTGTAATTCTGAGAATTCCACCAAGAAAACTTCCTCATCGCCCCAGGTTGAACGGTACAAGGAATTGAAAGACATTGAAGTCCTCAGTAGCGCTGGTTTACCCTTGAGGCATATCCATTCATCACCCATATCAATCTTCAGAGTAGATCGCTTCCAACTCACCAAGACCTCATCCAGAGAAGCTAGCCAGTCCGCACCTAAAATGATATCCGAACCACCCAACTTCAAGGGATAGAGGGAGTGTACTATATGGAGACCCTGGACCAAGATTGACACATCGTGACAAACGCCCCGCCCTTGCACATGTCGAGAATCTCCCACCTGAACGGTGAAAGCGACGTTGGAAGCCAGAGGAAGAGACAGCGCGCGGACCAAATCCTGGTGAATGAAGCTATGGGTAGCTCCACAATCAATGAGGATGAGGACGTCCTTACCTTGAACAGAACCCATAAGCTTGATCGTCTTACTACTTGTGAATCCGGCGAGAGCATTTAATGATAGTGACATCAATTGCTCGTTTGGGGCCGTGGTTTCTTCAGGTTGCCTGTCACTACTCGTCAACTTCGGCGCTTCCTGTAACGACTCAGAATCTTCGCCCTCCTCAACGTCCTCGGACAGGATCAAGACCTGCAACTGCTTCTTCTTGCAACGATGGCCGGGACGGAATTTCTCATCGCACTTAAAGCAAAGCCCCAACTCACGCCTTCGTTCAATCTCCGCATCAGTGAATTTCTTCGGAACCATCTTGCTTGTATACGTCACTGGGATGGAAACTGACTTAGAGGACTCAGCGTTTTTCGAATCGGAAATAGAATTCCCAGTGCTGGAATTTGTGGTTCTGGTGGTTGAGTCGGCTGCAGGTTGGGCTCGACTGATGTAGGTCCGTGACCCAGAACCTCTGTCTTCGGACCAATAACGACTAGGCCCAGCTCCGCGTGGGTTTGGGTATTGGGTCATAATCAAATTCCTTTCCTCCAACCGAAGAGCCATGTCCATGAGTTCGGGCAGTGAATCCAGCTTCATGAGTCGTAAATCTGCCTTAATTTCCATTTTCAAACCATTGTAAAACGCAGCGATTAACACCTCATTGTAACATCGTTCCAGGGTCGCTGAAATCAGTTCAAAACGCTCAATATAATCGGCCACCGATCGATTTTGACGCAATGCCATCAACATCTCATACGTGTTACCATATTGAGACGGATGGAAACGGAAAACCAAATCACGTTTCAGATCTGCCCAACTCGCCATTGGAGATCGCATTTCCTTCCACTGGAACCAGTTGAGGGCTCGGCCTTCCAAACAAAGGACAGCAGCGTCGAGTTTGTCTCCCTCGGGGACTTTATTTACTCGAAAATATCGCTCAATCTGAAAAATCCATCCCAACGGTTCTTCTCCAGAGAACATTGGCATGTCTAACCGACGGTAAACTGAATTGGGTGAATCCTGGTTTTCAATCTCAACAACCTTGGTTTCCGAGGTCCCGGTTTTTGGTATAGCCGAATCTGCAGGAGATTGTTCGTCATTCACTGAATCCTTTTTCGAGCGCAGCTTGGATAATATGTCTTGTACCATTGACTTGAGAGTCACCATATCGTCAGAGAGCTGCCCAATGCGTTCTTCATTCTGTGACATTTGAGAACTTAATTCATCCATTGTTCTCGTGCTAACCATTCCAGGTCGCGAAGCTCTGATACCTTTGTTGGGAAATTACTCCAGTACGTCTTATTCAGTGAAACGTAAGCACTCCACAGAGTATGATCTAATGGAGGAAATACAACGGAAAAGGAAAAACAGCTCGGTCACAAGACCCACGGTGAATTCGAGACACCACCCTCCCACTCAGCTCAATTCTTTCATGCCTACTCTAACAAACCGTCTGACATATATAGGCTCTCCTTCTCTCTCCTCTAACTGCCACTCCCTCTCACAACATTGGGCTTCCTCCTAATATAGATGTACTTGGGCCTGGACTCAACAGATTTATACAATCGGCATGCCTTTCTCAAGTCTCCATGTTTCGCAAGTCCTTCGGGTACTTTCATGTACACTTCCTCTTCAAGTTCTCCATTAAAAAATGCGTTCTTTACATCTAATTGATTGAGTAGCCAATCAAGGTTGGTTGCTAAGGACAACATATCCTTATGGTATTCAATTTTGCTACTGGTGCAAATGTTTCTTGAGAGTTGATCCCATCTGTTTGAGAAAACCTTTTTGCCACCAATCTTGCCTTGGATTTGCCTATTGATTTGTCACGATTGTATTTAATTGTGAAAACCCACTTACATCCTGCAGTTTTTTTCCCAAGAGGGAGACTCTACTCTCCATGTTCGATTTTTATCAAGAGCTTTTAGTTCGTCATTGATAGCTGCCTTCCATCTGGGGTCCTTAACCGCTTCATTAAAAGTAGATGGAATCTGTTCTTTGTCAATCCTAGTGATGAAACTTTTCATACGTGGAGATAATCTGTTGTAAGAAACAAAATGACTGATAGGATGTAGAGTGAGTCGACTCTTGACATTGTTTAGAACTAGAAGGGCCCCCACTGTTTGGTATATGTTGTTCCTCAGGTTGATCAATTTCCGCATCAGATTCTTCCTCAGCCACATCCTGTATTGCATCATTAGGCACTATACTAGGAGTAAGAGCATAGGAGTTGGTCTTGGGTTGAGAGGAATCTGTTTCAGCTTCGGTCCCTAAAAAAGGTCGATTGGAGGTTTGTTGAGAATTTGTTTCGGGGTTAGAGATGGCTGTTGCAGGTTCAGGAATAATTTCTTCAGGTGCTGGAATGTTTGTTTCAGGTGCTGGGGTAATGAAGTGGTTTACATCAGGTTTATCTGAGGGTGTATCTGAGGTTAGGAACTCCCATTCACTGAGCTTCTCCCCCTAAATGGGAGATTTAGGATAAAAGGCTTGGGTTTCAATAAACTTAGTATCCATTGTAATAAAGAATTTTCGCAGGAATGGGGAGTAGCATTTGTAACCCTTTTAAGTAGATGAGTATCCTAAAAAGATGCATTTAAGAGCTCTAGGATCAAGTTCCCCCCCATGTCTGTGACGAATATAAACAATGCATCAAAACGCTTTAAAAGCAAGATCATCAGTGAGGGAATTGCCAGGGTAGGATTTATTGAGGAGGCTTATTGGGGTTTGGTAATTAAGGGTCTTAGAAGGAAGTTTGTTTGTCAAGGGTATTGCAGTAAGAATTGCTTCCCCCCGATATTGTTTAGGAACATTGTGAGTGAACATGAGTGATCGGGTAACTTCCAATATGTGTCTATTTTTGTGCTTGGTTGTCCCATATTGTTGGGGAGTATTATCACAACTAGTTTGATGGATGATTCCATGGTCTCTTATGTAGTTTTGAATTGTATGGCTCATGTACTCACGTCCATTGTTACTACAGAGGGTAAGGATTGGTGTTTGAAATTGTGTTAGGATCATTTTGTGAAACTTGGTAAAAATGGTAGGTAGATCAGATTTTTTTTTCATTAGGAATACCCAGGTTAGGCGTGTGTGGTCATCAATAAAAGTGACAAACCATTTTGCACGGGTGAGTGAGTGTCCGAGAAGGTCCCCAAATACTACTATAAATAAATTGAAAGAGTTTTGAATATTGACGAGAGTATGGTTTGTAGGTGGCTTTGGTTTGTTTTGAAAATTGACACACTTCACAGGTAACAGAAAAATCATTCTTATTTAAAAGATGAGGAAATATTTTTGACATATAACGGAAATTAGGATGCCCTAGTCTATGGTGCCATAACAATATTTTTTAGAGTAGCAGAAAAACTGAAGACAACTGCACATTATTTGAGACAGCATCTGTTATATGGTATATGGTAATTCTATTAGGGTAAATAATACACGAGGGGACCTTTATGTAATTAGCTATCAGGTCAGCGAATATTCATGCTATCAGGTTAGTTACAGGAGAGAGAGTGTATGGCTGCTGACGTGGCTTGAGTGAGGAGGCTACTTAGTATGTACCTGAGGTCATTTCTGTTTTTCATGAATGAATCTGTTCTGTTTTTCCTCTCAATAGTAACAAATAGGTATCAGAGCCACCTCCGGTGCAATGTCGGAGACACGATCATCGGAACGCTTCAGCGACTTGGAGCAACGACTTGATCTGCAACAGGGAACCATCGACTCCATTCACTCACGATTGGAGCAGCATTCTCTGGACATCACTGAACTCAAAACCACCAATGCTCGCCTTGAAGGTTATCTCAAAGATATCTCTGCTAAGCTGTCCGATGCCGGGAAACGTCCTGCCTCCACCAACGGCGAAGGTGCCTCTCGTGCTATCACACCACCTCGTGTTCCTCCTTTCGGCACCTTCAGTGAGATTCTTACACTGCCTCCTCCTCCGTATGTGGTGCCGACGAGACAAACCAGAATCGAGTTTCCCAAATTTGACGGAGAGGACTTCAGAGGCTGGGCTTACCGGTGTAGGCAATTTTTCGAGGTGGACGGCACACCTCAAGATCAACGCATTCGCTTGTTGTCGATTCATTTGGAGGGTCACGCATTACGTTGGCACCAAACATTCATGAAACACCGGTCCTGTTCTGAGGTTGGGTGGAATGAGTATTTCCGTAGCATGGAAGCGAAATTTTCTAATGTGCACGAGGAAAATCCATTGATAACTCTCAAGCGGCTTCAGCAAGGGGACGGACTGGTTCAGGAGTACGAGAAGAAATTCGATGAACTTCTTTCAGAGGTTGATATTCCCGAAAGTGTCGCTGTTAATTTGTTCATCGGTGGGTTGCGAGATGACATCCAGAAGCTGGTTTCAAACTTTACGCCTTCTTCTCTGGCAAGTGCTGCGTGTTCGGCGAGGATGCAAGAAGCGGTCGTTCAGGCGTTGCATGACCACGGTCCTCTTCGAAAGACATCTTGGGCTGGCAATTATCCGAAGAGCTCTGGCAATGTGGGCTTGAAGTCCGGCCCATTTCCTGACAGTTCCACTGGACCCGACAAATCCAAAACGCCATCGTCGCCTGCGTCTAAATCTTTGGCCGTCACTCCCCCTTCTTCGTCCTCGGTAGCGTCCAAGCCCACCAGGCATCTTACTAAGAAGGAGATGGATGATCACCGGAGGAGAGGCCTATGTTACTGGTGTGCCGAAAAATACACTCCTTCTCATCGCTGCAAAGAGACACACGTCTTCTCTCTACTGATTGAGGATGCTGATGAACAGTTTGAAGACGCTCTGGATGAAGTGGCCCCTGATTCCTATGGCACGCTTAACGCCATTGAAGGCAGAGAGGACGTGGCTACCCTGAAATTGGTTGGGCACATCAAGAAGCAGCGAATCATCATCTTAATTGACACGGGCAGCTCACATAATGTGATTAACTCCGCCATGGCTAAGAGGCTTAACTTGAGGATTCATGAACGACCGGAGGTCACATTAACTGTAGCTGACTCTCGCAAGGTGAGTGTTACTAAGCACTGTCCCGATTTGTCATGGGATATGGGGGGATACACCTTCTGTGATAATTTCTTGGTTATGAAGATAGGAGGGTATGATGCGATACTGGGTACCCAGTGGTTGAGAAAATTGGGGCGTTTCTCTATGGATGTGGAATTAAAGCTGTTCGAATTTAAATGGGAAGGTCAGACTGTAGAATTACGAGGCCTGGGTTGCAAGAATCCTGTGCCAGCTAATGAATTGAGTGCTTCCAAGGAATTAGTAGTGGCTCCGCATATCTTCCTCATTCACATTCCCTCTCAGCTACAGCTGAAATTGAGTTTCAATTCAGATTTAACACCAACACAGCGCTCCGACCTACAACACTTGTTAGATAAATATACTCCAGTCTTTGATGAGCCTAAGGAGTTACCTCCACCTCGTAGGTTTGATCATGCCATTCCCCTTAAAGAGGATAAACCTATTAGCTGCAAACCGTATAGATATGGGCCTCTTCAGAAAGCTGAGATTGAACACCAGGTACAACAGATGCTGAGTAATGGTGTCATTAGAGAAAGCAGTAGCTCTTTTGCTGCTCCTGTTGTTCTAGTGCAAAAGAAAGATGGAACATGGAGATTCTGTGTTGACTACCGGAGGCTCAATGATGCTACTGTTAAAAATAAGTTTCCTATCCCAGTTATAGAAGAGCTGCTTGATGAACTGGCAGGTGCTACCTATTTTTCTAAACTGGACCTAAGGGCTGGATACCATCAGATTAGGATGAGGGTGGAAGACATTGCCAAAACTGCATTTCGCACTCATGAGGGGTTATATGAATTCATGGTCATGCCCTTTGGGCTAACGAATGCCCCGGCCACTTTCCAAGGATTGATGAATTCTGTGTTTAAAGCTTATCTACGGAAATTTATCCTAGTCTTTTTTGATGACATTTTAGTCTACAGCAAGGATTGGCAATCTCACTTGCAGCATTTAGAAACGACCTTGGTCACCCTACAGCAGCAGAAATTATTTGCCAAGGCTTCAAAATGCACCTTTGCAGCTAGGCAAATTGATTATTTGGGACACATAATATCAGAACAAGGAGTTCAAGCAGATCCTCGGAAGCTAGAAGCCATTTCCTCTTGGCCAATACCTAGCTCCTTGAAAGAGTTAAGAGGGTTCTTGGGTCTCACAGGGTATTATCGCAGATTTGTGCAGCAATATGGTACACTAGCTAAACCCCTGACCGATCTCTTAAGGAAAGACCAGGCTTTCTTGTGGACAAAGGAAGCAGAATCTGCTTTTCAAGCACTCAAGCAGGCCATGATTTCTCCCCCGGTGCTTGCTCTCCCCAATTTTGATGACACTTTTGTTATTGAAACCGATGCATCTGGTTTTGGTATAGGTGCTGTCTTGTCTCAAAGAGGGCATCCAGTAGCATTTGTAAGTAAGGCCCTTGCTCCCAAGAGGAAGCCATTATCTGCTTACGAGAGAGAACTATTAGCCATTGTGTTTGCTGTCAAACAATGGCGTTCTTACCTATGGGGTCGGAAGTTTGTCATAAAGACAGATCATTTGCCTTTAAAACATTTACTGGAGCAAAGCGATCTGAATCAGATTCAGTTTAAGTGGTTGCACAAAATGTGGGGCTTGGATTTTGACATTGTATACCGCAAAGGCAGTGAAAATGCTGCTGCTGATGCATTATCCAGGCGTTCAGAAGGAACTATTGCTGCTATTTCTGCACCAGTGTCACCTCTTTATGACAGGGTACGTGACTCATGGCTGGTTGATGATGAATTGCAGATATTGATCAAGGAGATTGAGTCCAACCCCTTATCCCATCCTAAATTCACATGGCAGCATGGTCTCTTAAAAAGGAAGGGGAAATTGGTGGTAGGGGCTGATTGTAACCTACGGCGTGAATTGCTCTCTTATTTTCATGGTGATGGAATTGGAGGCCACTCAGGAATGCAACCTACTTTCAGGCGCCTCTCTTCTATTTTTTACTGGAAGGGGATGGAAAAGGATGTGCGCAACTACGTTCGAGAGTGCCATACTTGTCAACGATTTAAACCAGAACTGGTAGCTTCTCCAGGTCTTTTACAGCCCCTCCCAATACCTGAACATGTTTGGTCTGAATTGTCTATGGATTTTATTAGTGGCTTGCCTAAGTCTTATGCTAAGACAACTATTTTAGTAGTTGTGGATAGGTTGTCTAAGGCCGCCCATTTTATGGCTTTGAAACATCCGTATACAGCTGTGGAAGTGGCCCAAGTCTTTATGGATAATGTGGTGAAATTGCATGGATTTCCTAAATCAATTGTTTCTGATCGTGACCCTATTTTTTGTGGGAAATTCTGGAAATCATTATTTCGCTTATATGGTGTGAATTTGAACTATTCTTCTGCCTATCACCCTCAATCGGATGGTCAAACTGAGGTTCTAAACCGTTGTTTGGAGTGTTATCTCCGCTGTATGACTGGTGACTTTCTGAAACAGTGGGTTAAGTGGCTGCCCTTAGCAGAATTATGGTATAACACAACTTATCATTCAGCTATTGGGATGACCCCCTTTGAAGCTGTCTATGGCATGGCTCCTCCTACCCATCTACCTTATATTTCTGGGGATTCTCCTAATGATGTTGTGGACCGAACTTGCATGGCTAGGGAGTTAGTTCTGCAATTACTTAAACAGCACCTACTAAAGGCTCAACACCGGATGGTTAATCAGGCCAACAAGCACAGATCTGAACGACATTTTGAGGTAGGAGATAGGGTATATCTAAAGCTTCACCCTTTCCGCAAGAATCTGCTTAATAATTCTTCGCTGCACAAGCTGGCAGCTCGTTATTTTGGACCTTTTCAGATTACTAAGAAGGTGGGCAGTGTTGCTTATGAATTGAAGTTGCCGGCAGATACTAGGATACACCCTGTATTCCATGTCTCTTTATTGAAAAAGCATACTGGTACTACTGATCATGCGTCTCCAACCTTACCCCCCGTTGATGCCCAAGGGCAATTTTCGCTTGAACCAGAAGAGATACTAGGGAGGAAGCTTGTGAAACGACATAACATGCCTGTCACTCAGGTTCTAATCCGCTGGAAATTTACTCAACCAGAAGATGCAACATGGGAGGACCTCACAACCATCAAGCAGCAGTTCCCTCATTTTGCTACTACGGCTCCTCAAGCTACATCCATCCTTGTGGACAAGGATGTTTTTTAGGGGGGGGGAAGTATATTGTTATATGGTATATGGTAATTCTATTAGGGTAAATAATACACGAGGGGACCTTTATGTAATTAGCTATCAGGTCAGCGAATATTCATGCTATCAGGTTAGTTACAGGAGAGAGAGTGTATGGCTGCTGACGTGGCTTGAGTGAGGAGGCTACTTAGTATGTACCTGAGGTCATTTCTGTTTTTCATGAATGAATCTGTTCTGTTTTTCCTCTCAATAGTAACAGCATCCTTGAAGCTTCTTCCTTGGACTTCCAAACATTTGAGGTCTTCAAGTATCTTAGCTGTGCCAATCGACTTCCTTTGCTTTAGATCCTGAAAAACACATTCAGTGGTAGAAAAGTTAACATCGAAGTTTGGTTCTAAGTCATAGTTATCACAGATAGCAAATTGCATTTTAGTCCGGGAGTATAAAACATATTGTACAGAATTATTTTAGGAGTTATATATGCTGTTCCAAGCCCTTCAACTCTTAAGGCTTTACCACCTGCAACTTTAACAGAGATGTTCATAGGGCATGGTCTAATGTCAGTCAAAAGCTCTTGGTTGCTGGTCATGTGACTGGTTACTCCTTAATCCACAATTCATAATCTTGAATGATGTTAGTTTTTAGTGTCAGAATAGTTTTACCTGTATGGGTAATATACCCAGCTGTAAGGGTGGTCTCTTTTGAGTCATGTTTTTCTAGAAACTTGCTGAGTAAGTCTAATTCTTCTTTGCTAAATTCTAGTTTGTTCTTGCTGTCAACAATTCCAGAATAGCCTTGACCATCTTGTCTTCCTTTCTTCAAGGGCTTGCCATGTAATTGCCAGCATGTCTCTGCCCTTTCTTTCTATAGTGATCACACCATTTGTTGTCTCGAGTCATCTTGATAGGCGCCTTTTGATACAAGTGCATTTGGTTAGTTGGATTCTGTCATTAGGTCATTGAAGTGAGCTTCTTTCTGCTTTCTTCATTCCTCACAGTAAAGAATACTTCCCTTACAGGTGACAGGGAGTCAAGTCTGATAATTCTTCCTCGTACTTCTTCAAACGATGCATCAGATTTGAAGATCTTTTTTTTTTCTTTTATTTTTGCATACAAGGCAACATCTCTAGTACACTTCTAGTCATAGGTTTCATACATATCAAGCTGTTGTCATTGAACAACCAAGTCAGTATGGTACTAAGTTATAGAGAGATTAGCTTTCTTGAAATCATGGAGAAATCTCTCAATATCCAAAATGATAGCTTTGTTTTTTAAGTCCAGCGAACATGTTCTTGTTGCGTCCCATACTTCCTTAGCTGTTTGGACGAATGTAAAGTGGGCACTAATTTATTTGTCATAAAATTGATTAGCCAAGCTTTTGCCATGGAGTTTTCAGCTTCCCATGTGGCATACTTTTCATAGGTGGTGGTAGGTTTTGGATTGATCCAATCAGGTAGCCATACTTGTCTTTTCCCATAATATATAGTCGCACACTAGAGGACCATTGCATGTAGTTTTGTCCATTCAACCAGCGAATGGTATTGACATGGGTGGGATTCAGTTTGGCGCTGGTGACTCCGCTGCTACTAGTCACGATGGGTGCCTTATTGGAATGCTAGCGTTGTTCTGCCCCTCATCGTTGAACCCTATCGCAAACCTAATCATTTTTGCTCTGATACCACCAAGAATCTTTTGATTCTGAATTGTATGTTTATTCAAATGAGTTAATAGGATTAAATAGATACAAATCTTCTCAGCTAGAGACGTTATTAGGCCACTAATCTAGGGTCTAGCCGAGATATTAGGAATCTAGAATAGAATTCAAAATACGATCAAATCAAAATCACAATTTAGCTCATAAATAGAAATAGATCTGCAGAATAAAATCTGATATGGGATTAGGGTTTTTAGGCCCATGGCCCATTAGACTGAGTCCACCAACAATTTTATTGTTGGAAAAATATATGTTTCATTTGCTAATAGTAAATTGATTTCAAATCCTTGCTAATTAGTTCTTTTGGCTCAAATGAGGAGTTTTACCTATAATTTGGCCTCTATTTGTTCTTTGATCATCATAATATAATTCTTAAGCAACTTTTATCTTCAAATCCTTCCAAAGTACTTTCAAGTGGTTGGAGACTTTAACTATTTGACCAAACCAACCTTGCAAAAGTGTAACTTTATAAGCCCAAAATAATAAAGATTAAAGCTGAATTATGCACAATTGTATCAAGGAGTGCGTAAAATTTAAAGAAGTGGCTGCGCTTGTTATTCGTGGCTTTGGTTGTGCTTGTATTCGTGACTTTGATCACGTTGCTTCAATTGTGCTTGTATTAATGCACTATGGTTAATATCGAGTTTGCTTGATACTCGTGGACTTTGTATCCCCACTTGTTATTCGTTTTGTTGAAGTCCTCAACCAAAAATTGTTTTCATACAATTTCATAATTTTATTTTATAAATAAGTTGTTTAAATACTTAACTAATTTTGTATATTGAAGGGGTTTTACATATTTTCTTTTATGTTGGCAACAGTAAATCATTTATTTCTCAGAATTAAATCTGCATAATTTATCATTTTAACATTTGTTTTATCTTATTTTATTAATGGGACATTGTTCACCCTTAAATTATTGGGCATCATATAGGAGAGTTGATCCTGTTTCTCCTGCTTATTATTGAAGCTTAATACACCACTGGCTCGGATTTGAATTGCACGTTGGAATTTTCTAAGTTGATATAAAACCTTATTTTTTTAAATATATGTATGATTTAGAATTGATAAACGCATCGTGAAATTATTACATTAATTGTAATGTTAGAAATCATATCATAATTATTATATCAAGTGTTTAATGGGTGGTTTTAAGACTTAAGAAATGTGAGTTTTTTTATATTCTGTGGTGGTTACCCCTAATTTTTTCAGGGCTTAAAAATGTATCAAGTATGCCTCCAGATGATGATATTGAAATCGATGTAGCTGGTCCCCAAAAAAGAAAAAGAAATCGATGCTGCTGGTCAAACAAAAAAAAAAAGGGATGTTGCTGGTCCAAAAAAAAGAAGAAGCAAATCGATGTTCGGAATGACTTGGAGATAAAACGTTGGAAGAGTGTTGGAGCTTCTGTTCGCGATGATGATGATCGCCCGTCACAATACATTTTAAATTTGGGGAATTTTATTTATAATGGGGGAAGTTTTGCAGGCGATGGCACGGGCTGTATCAACGATAACAATAGCCAGCAAGATCGGCCTCAGACCAACGTTAGCCAATGAAAATTCCAAGCTTCTGCCGTGAAGCATAGCAGATGAACAATCATATCTAGGTTTCTTATTCACCTCTTGCAAATTATTAAAATTATTTGGTACCTGAGTAAATTGGAAAAAAATTATGAAATATTAGTTTCAAGGACTTGGGAATTTTATGGAGAAGTTTACTCCCCAAAAAGTGGCTTAAATAATTTTAAAGTTATTTTCAGAGGAAAATGGGTTATTTTTGTAGAAAATTCGGAGAAAAATACTTAGAGGTTTCTAATTAACTTGAAAATGAAAATTTTAGGAAAAATTATTTTATGAGGTAAAGAAGTTATTTGAGGCATGAAATCCTTAAAATGGGTTGAGGATTGATTCCTGGAAATTTTCTTAGAAAAGTCAAAAAAAATAGTTAGGAGTTGACTTGTGACCTGAAATTTTTAGAGAAGTTATTTTATGAGTAAAAGAGGCTAATTGATAATATAACTCCATATAAGATATTACGGAATAATTTCTGGATATATTTTATGTTTAGAAAGTAGGAGAAGCAAAAAATTGGAAGTATAAATATGATAGAGGGGCAAAATGGTTCAGGAATTTTTCTTACACACGTGCTGCACCCCTTGTTTATCTTATGAATTCCCCCTCCCATCCTCATTTCTGCTGCCATTCAAAGAGGAATACGAGAGAGGGAGGGAGAGGGTGAGAGAAGACGGAGGAGGAGCTTGGCCGAAGAGGTGATTGGAGGTGGTGAAGTTACATGCAAGAGTGATTTTCGGTTAAGGTCAGTCTCTTGACCACTCTCGTACTCTTCATTTCTCCATTCTCTGCGTGATTGAAGAGCTGAGGGATGATGAAATTTTGGGTTATCAAGATATGGGGGAAACCAAATGAAATAATGATAGGAACAGGTAGATTGAAGCTTGTGTAAGTGAGTTGTGTTGTGGATTTCTCGCTCCATTTGTGTGGGCCGAAACAGAGCTTTATATGTTGGGTCTTTTGGAATTGAAAGGGTGGTTGGGGGGGGGGGGGTGGGGTGCGTGTGTGCGCGCCCGTGCGTGCGTGTGCTAAGTTTGGGAAGCTGAAATTTAGTTGGAAATTAAAGTTACCAACTAACATTTTTTTTTTAAATGCTGAATAATTGCTTTGATGGTTAATACAGGTTTAGACAATATTAAAATGATGATGGGATGAATCTTGAAAGCTGAAAATGTATTACGGAATTCTTGTTCTATAGCTCCAGGTCTTTAACTAGAGTTTAAAACCATTAGAAACAATTGAAGATGGTAAAATGACGTTATGAGAACCTGGAAATTCCAGATTAAACGAAGTTGGCTAGGGGGGGTGAAGAATTAAGTTTGGGGGCTGATAATTGATTTGAGCTTGTTGGCTAATGTTTCTTGATGTAAAAGGACAACCTTGGATGCTTAAAGAATGATTAAAGGTTCTTAAATCAATGTTTGGGAGCTGGAAAAAAAAAAAAATAGAACGGTGGCAGGAGGGGCTGTTCGAAATTTGGGAGGTATTAAAGTGATTAAGTGCTACCAACATGGTGTATAATTTTGCTTGTGTGGGTGACGTTGGAAGCTAGGAATTAAAAATGAGATGCTGTCTGAATTATAGGGGAAATTAGAGAGAGTGATGAGATGTTCACAGAGAATAGATTGAGTAAGAAATATTGTTCAGGATGATCAACTATTAAAGAGAAGAAATAAAGTTTATTAATGGGTCAAGAAAAGTTATATTTTAATAATAAAAGTTTAATGGATCAAACATTGACCCATTTATTTGTGAAACTATATTACAAGATTTGATGTTTGCTTTGAGCTTGCCAAGAAAGCTAGAAAAGAAGAAATCTGGACAAGGTAAACCAAAAGAAGAGACTCGAGGTAGTGACTCTTTCCTCTTATATAATAGTTCTGCATGTCTGTTTATACCATAGTGCTTATATTCTTTAATGAATATATGGTGGATATTTTCTGTGCGAACGATTGTTAGCTCGTAGAGTTGTACTCAAGTATGAGTATGCAGAAGTTGCTTTGCATTTAACTCGTAGAGTGGTATTCAGGCATAAGTATGTGGAAGTTGCTTTGCATTGAGCTCGTAGAGCTATATTAAGGTATGAGTATGTGGAATTTACTTTGCGTTGAGCACGTAGAGCTGTACTCAAGTATGAATATGTGGAATTTGCTTTGCATTGAGTTTGTAGAGCTGTAATTAATTATGAGTATGTGATGTTGATTTAATTGTCATGGTCATGTGCGTTACAAAGCGTGGGATACATGAGTATTATTGATTATATCTGTTTGCAAAGCTTATGATGTTTGAGCATCGCTATTTATGCTTGGATGCAAGTGCTGTTAATATAGCTTGTTCTACATGCTTTTGTGAGCTTTGTATAATTATATGATGGACTGTTGTCGCTACTGAGATTCCTAGAATCTCACCCCTTTCATCTATGACATACAGCGAAAGCTAGTGGCTCAAAGGGCAAGAGCGTGGTGTTTGCTGAGAATTAAGAAGGTTGGGAAGCTGAAGAAGTTAAATTGTTGGTCATCAAGTTTATTGGGATGTTCTAGTTATATTTTGTTAATCATGTAAGGCTATATGATTCTGTATATAATCATATGAAGTCAAATATTAACGATTTAGTAGAGTAGTAGCTTATTAATATTTGAGCTAGAGAATTAATTGGATGTTTGAACCACTGAACAGGTAGTTTTGTAAGTTAATTTAAAAGTTTAAAATTTTTCGCAAAACCTCATCCCTGTTACTGGATCAACCCATGAGTTTGGCATAAGTTTTAATGAAGGGTTTAAAAAATATATTCTTTTCTTCCAGGATCAAACCTGGCTTAGTGGTTCAATGGTTAATCAACCTTTATGGTATAGTTAGAGTTAGTGTTACATTTGTGGTGAGGTTTTGGCAATAGGCTAAGATGCTTTGCTCTCACAATATACATTGTTACTATTTGTAACAGGGTAGTGATAAGGAAATGGCACTTGGGAAGAAGCAACTCTACCTAAAGGAAAGAAAGCAGTAGGATGTAAAAGGTGTTCACAGTAAAGTATAAGGCCTATGGAACAATAGACAAGTGCAAAGAGAGACTTGTAGCAAAAAGCTTCTCTAAGATCTATGGCATGGATTATACAGAAACATTTGTTTCGGTAGCTAAGGTCAACATTATGAGAGTCCTAATGTCTCTAGTAACAAACCTAGACTGGCCAATCTACCAACTGGATGTTAAGAATGCATTCCTAAATGGAGATCTAAAAGAAGAAGTATATATGGTGCTACCACCTGGTTTCCCAACCAGGAAGCCAAAAATGGTATGCAAACTAAAGAAATCCTTCTACGGGTTGAAACAATCACCCCGTGCACGGTTTGAGCGCTTCACAAGAGTTCTTAAGGCTGAAGGATACTCTCAAGGACAAAGTGATCATACACTCTTCTCCAAGCACCAAGGAGGCAATAAAACTATTTTAAGTGTCTATGTAGACGATATAGTCCTCACAGGAGATGACCATGAAGAAATGGATAGAATTAAGACAGCGATGGCAATTGAATTCCAAGTAAAAGACTTAGAGGAAATGAAGTACTTTCTCGGAATGGAAGTAGCTCGATCCAAGAAAGGGATTTACATCTCCCAAAGAAAATATGTGCTTGATCTCCTCAGAGAAACAAGGATGTTAGGCTGCAAACCTAGCTCTACGCTAATGGAAGTAACAACAAAACAAAAGAAAAAGAAGAAGGACGATAATAAGGACAAAGATGAAGAAGGAAGTGACGAAGAGGAGGAAGAAGAGGAAGAAAATTTAGAAAATAATATCGACAAAGGTCAGTATCAAAGACTAGTTGGGAAATTAATCTTTCCTACACCAAACCCGACATTGCATTTGCAGTAAGTGTAGCCAGTCATCATGCTCAAGCATCCAAAGAGAAGCATCTCAAAGCTGTGTATAAAATCTTAAAGTATCTAAAAGGGACTCTAGGAAAGGGCATACTATACAAGAAATCTGAAAAGGCAAATGTAGAAATCTTTACTGATGCAGATTATGCAGGAGATCATGGAGAGAGAAGGTCTACATCCAGCTATTGTACATATGTTTGGGGAAATCTCGTCACTTGGAGGAGCAAGAAACAAAATGAGGTTTCAAGTAGTAGCGTTGAGTCAGAATACAAAGCTGTTGCGCATGGGATATGTGAACTAATATGGATTAAAAGAGTCTTGGAAGAACTAAGAATCAACATAAAACTCCCAATGAACTTATACACTGACAGTATGGCATCAATCAACCTCTCCCACAATCCTGTTCAACATGACAGAATGAAGCACATTGAAGTTGATAGACACTTTATTAGAGAAAAAATTGACCGAGTTCTAGTAAAATTAATACATGTACCTACTTGGAAGCAGATGGCAGACATCTTTACAGAGGGCCTATACAAGGAAGTATTTGAAGAATTTGTACACAAGTTGGATATGATTGATACCTATGATCCAACTTGAAGGGGAGTGTGGGAATCCCTAATATCATGGGATTGAAGGAGAGATTATTTTATTCATTAATACCTGATTTGTTACCGTTGTTAGATAGTCAACTATAGGCTTAATTGTCTTTTATTAGTTGAGTTCTTTCTCTGTACAGCTCTTACCAGCTCTATAAATCTGTTTATATGCATCAAAATCAATATGAATATATTGGAACAAGTTTTTCAGTGTAACTCACCCTCCCATCCTCATTTCTGCTGCCATTCAAAGAGGAATAAGAGAGAGAACGAGCGAGAGAAGACAGAGGAGGAGCTTGGCTGGAGAGGTGATTGGAGCTAGTGAAGTTACATGCGAGAGTGATTTTCAGTTAAGCTGATTCTCTTGACCTTTCCTACTCTTTGTTTCTCCCTTCTCTGCGTGATTGAAGAGCTAAGGGAAGATGAAATTTTGGGTTATAAAGAAATGAGGGAAACCAAATGAAATAATGATAGGAACAAGTAGACTGAAGCTTGTGTAAGTAAGTTCATGTGTTGCATGTCGATAATGGTGGTTGCATGTGGATTTCTCGCTCGGCTTTTGTGGATCGAAACAGAGCTTTAATTTTCTGGTTATGGGGTTATGTGTTGGGTCTTTTGGGATTGAAGGAGTGAAGGGTGTGTGTGTGTGTGTATCGGTTTGAATAAGGCTTACTCCTCTATCCTAAGTCAACCATATTGTTGGAAAAAATTTAGTAGGAATTGTGGATTGAGGTTTTGTGTGCAGGGGAGAATGAAGTAACATATATGTATATATATGTCTTTTTGTGTGGGTGTTTGGAATGTTAAAACTAAATTTGGGAAGCTGAAATTTAGTTGGAAATTAAAGTTACCAACTAACATTTTTTTAAATGCTGAATAATTACTTTGATGGTTAATACAGTTTGGAAATATTAAAATGATGATAGGATGTATCTTGAAAGCTGAAAATGTATTACGGTATTGTTGTTCTATGCCTCCAGGTCTTTAACTAGAGTTTAAAACCATTAGAAACAATTGAAGATGGTAAAATGATGTTATGGGAACCTGGAAATTCCAGATTAAATGAAGTTGGCTATCGGGGTGAAGAATTAAGTTTGGGAGCCGAGAAATTGATTTGAGCTTGTTGGCTAATGTTTCTTGATGTAAAAGGACAACCTTAGTTGCTTAAAGAATGATTAAAGGTTCTTAAATCAATGTTTGGGAGCTGGAAAAAAAAAAAATTAGAACGATGGCAGGAGGGGCTGTTCGAAATTTGGGGGGTATTACGGTGATTAAGTGCTGCCAACATGATATATAATTTTGCTTGTGTGGGTGACGTTGAAAGCTATGAATTAAAAATGAGATGCCGTCTGAATTGTAGGGGAAATTAAAGAGAGTGATGAGACGATCAAAGAGAATAGATTGAGTAAAAAATATTGTCTAGGATGATCAGTTATAAAGAGAAGAAATAGAGTTTATTAATGGGTCAAGAAAAGTTATATTTGATGATAAAAGTTAAGCATTGACCCATTTATGTGTGAAAGTATATTATAGGATTTGATGGTTGCCCAGGCTTGCCAAGAAAGCTGGTAAAGAAGAAATTTGGACAAGGTAAACCAGAAGAGACTCTAGGTAGTGGTTCTTTCCCTCTCATCTACTTATGTAATAATTCTGTATGTCTATTTGTGCCATAGTGTCTATATTCTTTAATGAATATATGGTGGATATATTTTGTGGCGAATGATTATGAGCTTGTAGAGTTATATTCAGGTGTGAGTATGTGGAAGTTGCTTTGCATTGAGCTCGTAGAGTCGTATTCTGGTATGAGTATGTGGAAATTGCTTTGCATTGATCTCGTAGAGCTATGCTCAGGTATGAGTATGTGGAAGTTTCTTTGCATTGAGCTCGTAGAGTTGTACTCAATTATGAGTATATGATGTTGATTTAATTGCCATGATCATGTGGATTGCAAAGCATGAGATGCATGAGCATTGTTGATTATATTTGTTTGCAAAACGTGAGATGCATGAACATCGTTGATTATATCTATTGCAAAGTTTATGATGTTTAAGTATTACTATTTATCTTTGGATGCAAGTACTATTAATATGGTTTGTTTTGCATGTGTTCATGAGCTTTGTATACTTGTATGATGGATTGCTATCACTATTCTATTGAGATTTCTAGAATCTCACCCTTTTTATTTATGACATATTATGAAGGCTAGTGGCTCAAAAGGCAAGAGCGTGAGATTTGCTGAGAATTAAGAAGGTTGGGAAGTTGAAGAAGTTAAATTGTTAGTCATCAAGTTTATTTTGGATGTCCTAGTTATATTTTGTTAATCGTGTAAGGCTATGTTTCTGTATATAATTATATGAAGTCAAATATTAACGGTTTAGTAGAAGTAGCTTATTGATATTTGAGCCAAGGAATTAATTAGATGTTTGAACTACTGAACAGGTAGCTTTGTAAGTTATTTCAAAAGTTTAAAATTTTTCAGAAAATCTCATCGTTGTTACTGGATCAAGCCGTGGGTTTAGCATAAGTTTTAATAAAGGGTTTTAAAAAAATTTTCTTTTCTCCCAGGATCAAACCTGGCTTAGTGGTTCAACAGTTAATTAGTTAACCTTTATGATATAATTAAAGTAGGTGTTACACCTCTCTGTCTCTCTACAAGCACTTTTCTTCTATCACGTACCTATTATATTCTACACAGAGGATTTGAACTCACAACTTCACAATATATAAACCTTAAGGAAAGTGCTTAGTGTCATTTGTACTCTAAGGTTGGACTCTCTCTTTCAAAGTATTGAAAGGCAAGCAAATGAGTTGAATGTCCTTTTAGTTTAGAAGAACAATTTAACATTGTCAGGATTTACGTGTGATTCTCTTGTTGAGTAATGAAATATGTAATGTGAAATTTTAAGTAATTTTTCCTTTGATTTACATCCAATTAAAGATATGGGTCCTTAGCTAACTTTGGTAATCAATTTTTGTACTGCCTAATTTTCAATAACTTCTCTTTATTTTTAACTATTAGATTTTAACAAATATGATTATGATATTCTTCTTATCATGTGTCTAAATTATTCCAAAATTAACAAAAATACATAAAGCATCTGAAAATTTGGACCATTCAAATTTGGCATGAGCAAAGAACCCACTTCTACTATGGATAAACTTTCTGAAAGATTTTTTATATCCAAAAAACCAATGACTGAGATGAAAATTCAGCACAATATTATCACAGGATTACGTAGCACATTTGATTTATTAAATTTCGCTCTTTTCCTTCCCTTTTCAAGTTTCACATCAGTGCCAGTTGTTTTTCTTAAAAAAAATGTTGCTCTCTTTTTAATTTTTTCTGTTCAAAAAAAATAAAAGTTGAATCTTAAAGCAAGTGAGCAGCAAAAAAAAAAAAAAAAAATCAAAGGTAAGAACACTTTCCCGATTAAGTAGCGCTTGTTTATCTCATTTTACAGTATGCATATTACACAAGTGTAGAGAGGTCCCTTCCTTCACTCTTTATGTATTCAAATAATTTCATCAAAGAAAGACGGTCATTGTTATTAATAAATTATTGGAATCAAATTCTTTCCTTGCAAAAGTTTTTCTTCAGGCATATATGCTAGTCTGCAAAACCACAACAATATTGTCTCAAATAATATCTACGATCCAAGATGCCTCTAGAGTATGCACCGATACACACACACACACCACACCCCTCTTTGGCTGAAAATGTTTAATAAGCTAAGTTTGAACTATTCAAATCAAGTGAAGAGCTTCCCCAGGGGTGTGCTCTCATTTACACTTCGCCTTCAAATGCTTCAACATTTTACACCGTCGTTTCCAGAGTGAACTGCCAAAAGGTGCTATTCACACTCCGGAATTGCTTGTGTCATGATAATCCTACAAGAGTACATATGGGGTTCAAGATTGAAGGAGATGACAATGGCGTTTTCAAGTTTGGTTGGCCCAATAAGTAGAATTTTAGTGAGAGTTTCAATGAGAATAGACGAACCCACTTGCTCTCTTGAATTTATAATTTTTTTTCTCTCTAACGTCTCCTTTATTATAAGGAGAATTTCCATCAAGGGAGTAGTATGTTATGCAAATGACTAATGCAAATGACTAATAGGGATAATCTAAGAAAATCAACACACATATTTTTGAAAATAAATAATTTAACTAATTTTTTTAATTTTTACAAATTAATTATCTAATTCATTTAGGTGCCAAATGACTTTTTTTTAATAGTAACTACTAGAGGTAGGGTTATGTTCAGTTTCTGACTTTTTATATGCCTAACGACAGAGGTGCAGCAAGGTCCAACCTTGAGTACAAATGATTTAAATATTTCCAACAATCAAAGCTACGTTTAATTAATGTTTTAATGGAATTAAATTCTTATTGTCAGGCATTTATGCTAGTTTATCATAGCCACGACATATTCCTCTATAAAATTGTGTGTATCATTGAATAGTGTCCAAGATTCCATATGACTCTAAAAGTTTCTGTCACTCGAATATTGGAAAAATGAATTTCTCAGTCTTATTGATACACATATTAGAGTATATATACAAGGGTATTTACATAACAAACTTAAATAATCTGTTACAACTTATCTAACAGAAATATTATTCTATGGTTGACACCCCCGGCAAACTGGAGCGTGAATATTTTTCATGCCAAGCTTGGATATTAATTCACGAAAATGTGTGGGATGCAAAGGTTTGGTGAAAACATCTGCGAGCTGGTCAACAGATTGAATAGGAAGCAATTTGATAACTTTTGCTTGTAGTTTCTCCCGAACCAGGTGACAGTCCAGCTCTATGTGCTTGGCCCTTTCATGAAAAGTAAGATTTGTTGCTATTTGAATAGCAGATTGATTGTCACAATATAAGAGGGCTGGATCTAGATGAGAAAGATGAAAATCAATCAGGAGATAAAGAAGCCACTGTAATTCACAAGTAGTGGAAGCTAGAGCACGGTATTCAGCCTTAGAGGAGGATCGAGACACGGTGGTTTGCTTTTTAGCCCTCCAGGAGATCAATGAAGAGCCAAGAAACACTACAAACCCAGTGACTAATCTTCTTGAATCGATACAGCTAGCCCAATCAGAGTCACTGAAACTTTGAAGCTTCAAATCAGAGACAGAGGAAAAGAAAATGCCAGCTCCAGGAGAAGACTTGATGTAACGTAGAACTCGATGTGCGGCTTGAAGATGAGTATCTATTGGGACTGACATGAACTGACTTAATTGTTGAGTTGCAAAGCCAAGATCAGGCCGTGTGGTAGTCAGATATTGGAGCCTCCTAACTAATTTTCTGTAAGTTTGAGGATGAGCTAACGAAAGTCCTTTGTCTTTGGAAAGTTTAAGGTGGGGATCCATTGGACAAGATGCTGGTTTACAACCTAACCAGTCTCTTCAAGGATTTCCAAGGCAAACTTCCTTTGGCTCAAAAAAATACCATCCTTGGTCCTAGCAAGCTCCAAACCAAGGAAATAGCAAAGGTCACCCAAATCTTTAATAGTGAAAGCAGCATCTAACTGTTCCTTTACAAAATTAATCTCAGTCAAATTGTTACCAGCAAGGACCACATCATCCACATATACCAAAATAACAGTGAATGATTTAGCAGAAGCTTTAAAGAATAAAGGGTGATCTGAGACTGATTGAGAGTACCCATATGAAATTAGAGCAAAGGACAGTTTAGAGTACCATTGTCGACTTGCCTGTTTGAAACCATAAAGGGACTTATGTAGCTTACACACTAGGTTAGGTTGAGTGGCAGTAAAGCCTTTAAGAGATCCATATAGACCTCCTTATACAAATCCCCATGAAGAAAGGCATTATTGACATCTAATTGGTGTAAGAACCATCCTTTAGCAGCAGTAATAGAGAGTAATAATTGTAATGTAGTCATCTTAGCAACTAGGAAAAAAGTATCAAAATAGTCAGTGCCTTCAGTTTGAGTGTAACCTTTAGCAACTAACCTAGCCTTATGCCTTTCTATCTCCCCATTGGCTTTAAACTTGGTCTTATAGACCCATTTACATCAAATAGTTTTCTTACCAGGTGGTAATTTAGTTAAAATCCAAGTCTGATTCTACTCAAGGGTAGTAATTTCCGCATTCATAGCATCCCTCCAATGTGAAAATTTAACAGCTTGTGAATAAGTCTTGGGGTCAGGGACAAAAGAAGCATGTAAGACAAAATTTTATAGGGGGAGAAAGAGAAGAGTTAGACAGAACTGAAGAAAGAGGATACCTAGTATTACCATTATTGGATGATTGATTAGTGGAAGAAATTAGAGCACAATGATAATACTACAGATATGATGGGGGTTTGTGAGGTCTGGTAGATCGTTGAAGAGGGGTAGCAGGCTGTGGAATGGGAGTAGGGGAAATAACTTGTGTAGAAGAAGAAGTATTCATTGAGGAGGAAGCAGGGGAAGCAACTTGAATTGTGGGAGAAATGTCATCTAGAAAACTAGGAAAGGATTGAATTGTGGGTTCTTGAGGTTGAACAGCAAAAGAAATAGTAAGGTCTTTGAGAAGAAATTGGAGCTCATAAAAAAAAAAAACATCCTGTGAAAGAAATATTTGGTTAGTAGACAGATCTAGAAGGATATAAGCTTTAGAGCTAGATAGAAAATCAAGGAAGACACACTTTCCAGACCTAGAATCAAATTTAGAACGATTGTGCTTTAAATTAAAGTAGAGGCAAAACAAAAGGAACCAAAAACATTAAAATCTGAATAAGAAGGAAGTTGAGTGTATAATTTTTCAAAAGGGATATGATTGTGCAATATTGGGGAAGGTAACCTATTGATGATATATGTAGCATGCATAACCACAAAGGACTAGTAGACAATTGGAATGTTTGATTGAAAAAGCAAAGCTTTAGACACATTTAAAATGTGTTGATGTTTACATTCAACAAGGCCATATTGTTGAGGAGTCTCAACACATGACCTTTGATGAATGATCCCCTTAGAACTATAAAAGTTACCATAGAAAACTCAATGCCATTACCTGAGTGAATGATCTTCACAAAGGTAGAGAACTGATTTTCAACAAGAGCAATAAAGTTTTTAAGTTTGGAATGAGTGTCAGACTTAGATTGCATTAAAAATAACCAAGTAAACCTTGGGTAATCATCTACAATTGTTAAAAAATATCCGTGTCCCTGAATGGAAGGTATGGAAAAAGGTCCCCGAATATCAACATATATCAAATCAAAAATTTTATTGCTAGAACTTGAACATACAGGAAAAGAAAGACACTTTTGCTTAGCAAAGTGACAAGTATCACAAACAGCTAAATGAGTATTACAAGGGATGTTAGAAACAGTTTTATGTAAAATAGACAAAGTAGAATTAGAAAGATGACCCAATCGAAGATGCCATAGGGTAGAAGCTGAAGTGGAGTTTGGAGTAGTACAAGCCATATTGATTTGAGAAGGTGTGGTGGAACTAATCATATTTGCATTCAAGAGGTAAAGCCCTTTAAAGAGTTTAGCTGAACCAATCATCCGCAATGGATTGAACAGGAGGATCTGACAAGAATAAGCACCAAAAATTAGAAAACAACGTACAACAATAGTAATTCTAGAAATAGAGATGATATTAAAGGAGAAGTTAGGAAGATAAAACACATTTGTTAAAACAAGATCAGAAGAAAGAACAATTGTCACTGAATAAGAAGTGAAGGAGTGAGACCTGGTGGGTAAACTTATTGAAATAGGAGGAATGGAATTGTAAGAAGAAAACAATTCTAGGAAGCAACAAACATGGTCAGTAGCATCGGAATCGATGATCCAGATAGTAAGATTTTTTAGAGAAAATAGAACTACAATTACCTTTGGCAAGAGAAAAAGAGGCAGACAAATGATTAATAGAAGAGGAAGTTTGAGAAGGAGACAATAAGGTAAGAAGGCGTTGATATTGTTCTGGTGACAATTAAGGCAGAATGGAAGCTATTTATTGTGTTGAATGAGGGAGAGGCTTAGTAGTAGTGATTTCTTGAGCAGAAACAGAGTCTTGGGATGAAAGTTGATTCACTGTGGTAGTGTGACTAGAGGACAGAAATTTAAATCCTGGAGGAAAGCCATGTTTATAGTAGCATGTTTCTTTAGTGTGTTGTGGTTTGCCATAGTAGGTACACAATTTGTTTGACTTTGATTTAGATGGAGAAAAAGGTCGTGGACCCTTTGTCAACAAAATCTTGGACTCAGATCCATAATGAAACTCCATTTCTTGTTGCAGCACCAATGAAAACACGATTAACTGATGGTAAGGGAGAAAGAAGGAGAATATGAGATTTGACCACTGAAAATTGGTCGTTCAAACCTTTAAGGAACCTGATGACGTGATCTTCTTCACGATGATGGAGAGCAACAGATGTGGATCCACAATCACAAGCTTTCAGAGGACGAATGTTCGATCGTTCATCCCAAAGAATCTTGAGTTGAATGTAATATTCGGTCACACTCATGCTACCTTGTTTCAAGCTATGGATTTCTTCTTGAAGGTCAGCAATCCAAAAGACATCTGATTGAGAATAGCAAGATTTAAGATCCTCCCAAATGTCAGAGGCGCGATCGAACTAGAGAATGCTTTTGGCTATGGTTGGTGACAAAGAGTTCGTAATCCAGCCTTGGACGAGGTTATTGCAACGCTCCTAGGCCGGAAAGAGAGGATTGGTAGACGCCAGTGAACTGATCGTACTGTCAACGAACTTCAGTTTGTTTTTAGACAGCAACGCCATTTTTATCGCATGCGCCCAGCTATGATAATAGGTACCGTCGAGAGGAGGTGCAACCAGGATAAGGGCAGGGTTTTCATTAGGATGGATATAGAAGGGACTGGTTTCATCAATGATGGAAGAAGAGGAAAAGGAAGAAGAAGACAATGAGGAAGATGAGGAATCAGCCATGGAAGAAAAGAGGGAAGAGAGAGAGAGAGAGTGAAAATGAAAAAAATTTTTAGAAGGCTCTGGATACCATGTTACTCGAATATTGAAAAAATGAATTTCTCAATCTTATTGATACACATATTAGAATATATATACAAGTGTATTTACATAACAAACTTAAATAATCTATTACAACTTATCTAACAGAAATATTATTCTATGGTTGACAGTTTCTTCCATATATATACCTTTACCCGGCAAATGTTGAGCAAGTTGATGATCGGTCAGTGAACGCAAGTATAAATGGGCACCTCATCGACCCGTTCAAGCCCTCGTGTGGTCGAAGACCCTAACATTAGGGCTGAGCTTTATGCATGGTCAAGCACAGAATTCCGTGAAGAGTGCGCACTTATTTACACTTGTCGTTCAAACCCTTCTCAAACTTGCATTTCTCATCATAAAGTGAACCACGACAAGGTTCTTTTCACATTGTGGGGGCAAAACAGTTAGGGTAGACATTAAGTTCATGGTAGAGAGCTTTATCGATGGGCATTACGTGATTTACGTGATTCGCTGTCCGGACGGTGATCCTAGAGCGTGGGGAGATTTATAGAGCAAATAGACCTGCCAAATATATACCTGTTGAGGTATGAAGACAAAGCAGAATAGGTGAGTTAAACTGGCATGTTGGGAATAGAGAAGGCACTATTAAAGGTCGATTCACTACTGGGACTGGTGGAATGAAAACAGAAGATATAAACTGAATATTTTGGGCTTAGTGACTTATCGATGCACTAAAGACCCACTGTATATTTATACTGATATTTCTCAAGTGTACAGAAATAGATACTACAGCTGTCAAGACAACTGAATTCTGTTACAATAATCACGTGCTAATTACAGCTGTTTACAACTAATCACTCACATCCCCCCTCAAGCGAGACAGGGACAGAGACAATGCCGAGCTTGCTTCGAAGAGTGCAAAACCTGTTATAAGATAAAGATTTAGTCATGCAATCAGCGATTTGATCTTCCGTCGGCACATGTCCTATAGTAACTCTTTTTGCTAATACTTGTTCGCGAATGAAATGAGCATCTAGTTCTATGTGCTTAGTTCTGGCGTGGAAAACAGGATTGCTGGCCAGAGCTTGTGCACTTGTGTTATCACACCAGACTTGAGGAGTTCGTGTCAAGGGAAAATGAAGCTCAAGCAGTAGAGACTGTAACCAAGCTAGTTCACAGGCTAAGTCTGTCAGTGCTCGATACTCTGACTCTGTGCTGGATCGTGATACTACACGCTGCTTCCTTGAATTCCATGATACAAGTGTGTTTCCAAAGAATACACAATATCCTCCAACAGATCGTCTATCATCAGGACACGCAGCCCAGTCTGCGTCTGAATAACCAGTGAAATTCAGATCCTTGCTTCCTCTTATGAAAAGTCCCAACGTTGCACTTCCTTTGAGATAGCGAAGAAGCCTTTTTACAGCTTGCCAATGAGCTGTTGTTGGTTTGTGAAGAAACTGACTCAGCTTGTTGACTGAGAATGCAATATCTGGCCGTGTTTGTGTCACATACTGCAAAGCACCTACAGCACTACGATACTGAGAAGGATTTTTCAACGGTTCTCCATCACTGAGTGAAAGTGATTTTCCACAAACCATTGGTGTTGAACAAGGAGCTGAATGTAGCATCCCATACTTCTTAAGAATATCAGATATGTACTTTGTTTGACTTAAAAACATACCGTTCACATTTCTTTTGACTTCTATGCCGAGAAAGTAGTGAAGTTCCCCCATATCTTTTAGAGCAAATTTAACATTCAGCTCATTTATGAAGCTTTTGATTTTGGCAGAATCATTTCCTGTGATGATTATATCATCTACATATACTAAGACAAGTAATATGATTCCTGCTTGTTTAAACCAGAAAAGAGAAGTGTCACATTTTGTATTTTGAAAACCCCAATGCACCAACGTATTCTTGAGCTTGTCAAACCAGGCTCTTGGGGCTTGCTTTAGCCCATACAAGGCTTTTTCTAATCTGCAAATGTGATGTGGCTTTGTGGCATCAACAAAACCTTGAGGTTGTCGCATATAAACTGTTTCTGTCAATGTACCATTTAAGAAGGCATTGTTAATATCCAACTGATTTACTGCCCAACCTCTAGTAACAGCAATAGCTAGAATAAGTCGAATGGTAGAAGATTTCACCACTGGACTAAAGGTCTCATAATAATCCACACCAGGGCTCTGCTGAAAACCTTTTGCTACCAACCTTGATTTCCTCTTTTGCAAGCTGCCATCAGAATGAAACTTGTTACGAAAAACCCACTTACATTCCACTATACTTTCGTTACCAGTGTAAGGAACTAATTTCCAGGTTTGGTTTCTTATCAAGGCATCATACTCATCCTTCATTGAAGCAAACCACTCAGGTTTTGATAGAGCTTCAGTTACTGTTGTAGGTTCTGACTCCACTTCAAGTACTTGTTTTGATAGGCCAACAAATGGGTACCTTGGCTTAAACACACCAGCTTTGCTTCTTGTTATCATCTGGTGTTTATTTGTTTGAGAAGGCACACTTTGAGTATTATTTGTAGGAGTTAAGACTGTCGGTGCTGGGACTAGAACATTATCAGCATCAGAATCTGGTCGTTCTAGTATCTGACTAGATAAAGACTGATCAGTTTGCCTGTTTGAGATACTTGAACCTTGTTGAGGAAGAGGAATGGTTGGAAGCATAAAAGAAGAAGCATCAACAATTACTTCTGCTTCTGGTTGCTTAGTGTTCAGAAATCCAGCTTTGAAAGGAAATTCAAGTTCATTAAAAACTACATGTCTGGAAATAAAAATTCTACCGGTAGAACTTAAGCACTTGTAGCCTTTGTGATCATTGCTATACCCCAGAAAAACACATTTTGCAGTATGATACTGTAGCTTGTGAGTATTATAAGGTCTTAAGCATGGAAAACAGGCACTTCCAAACACCTTGAGAAATTTTAGATCAGGAGCAGCTTTAAACAGGACTTCATAAGGAGACTTTCCTTCTAAGATATCAGTGGGCATTCGATTTATAAGATAAACACTGCATTGAAAAGCTTCATACCAGTAATACAGGGGCATTGATGCTTGAGCAAGAAGACTAAGTCCAGTTTCGACGATGTGCCTATGTTTCCTTTCAGCACGGCCGTTCTGACTTGATGTATGTGGACAAGGGTGTCGGAATTCAACTCCAGTTTCTGTCAATAATTCAGAGAAGCTACGAAATTCTCCTCCCCAGTCACTTTGTAGAACTTTAATTTTTCGGTCAAATTTGTTTTCAACAAGCTGTTTAAACTGAACAAAGGCACGAAAAGCATCAGATTTTTGTCTTAGTGGATAAATCCATGTGAACCTACTGAAGTCATCAATAAAATGGATATAATATTTGAATCCTGAAGTGCTGATAAGCGGCGCAGGTCCCCACACATCAGTGTGTATTAAGTCAAGAACATGTGTAGCATGAGATGTTGAACGTTGAAAAGGCAATAAATGAGACTTGCCATATTGACATGCATCACAAAAGGAGCAATCATCTTTATTGATTTTGACATTACAAGACGACAAAGCTTTGCTCATTATAGAGTAGCATGGATGACCTAATCGCTGATGCCAAATCTGAGCTAATACAGTTTTTCTGTTTTGTTTTACATTCTGAGCAACAAGGACAACTCCTCTAGAATCTTTTAGACTTGAAAAGTGATCAGCATCGCTAGTGAATCTATGCATCTCATAAATGTTGCCTTTACGCATTCCCTGCTGCAGAATCTCCTTGGAGTGTTGATCCTTCACATAACACCCATAGCGATCAAATTTGACAGAAACATCATTATCAGTAGTTAATTGAGCAACACTGAGTAGATTATGCTGAGACCCAGGCACATAAAGCATGTTTGTCAAGCTAAGAGACTTATTCGATTGAGGACAAGATAATGAAGAAGATCCAGTGCTCAAGATTGGTAATCTAGATCCATCAAAACCAGTCATAGATCTCTTACCATTAACATCGGTCTGATTCTGCATGAGATTTGAATCATTTACAATATGATTTGTAGCTCCACTATCAACAAGCCACAGTGGATCTGCTACAACTTGTGGAGTTGCAGTTGCAGCATATGCTGCTGGATGTGACGGATTTGACCCAAAAGATCGTTGAGCAAGAAGTCTCACATTTCTGTCGAAACGATAGTAGCAATCGGATGCTATGTGACCTGTCTTTCCACATACTTGACATATTGGTCGTTGACCTCTACCAAATCGACCTCTGCCTCTGTGATTCCTTCCACCACGATGAGAAGAACCACCTCGATCAAATCTTTCTGTCCTGGCTATGTGAGCAGAAGGTGTAGTAATAGACAAATCAGACATACTTCTGTAAAGATCAAGTCTAGATTCAAAAGTAAGTAATTCAGATTGCAATGTGATCCAATTAAGATCACTACGACCAGTCAACGTACAGACAATTGAGTTATACTCTAAATCTAAACCAGTTAACGTTATTGTTACTAAGTCATTGTCTGAAACAGATGCTCCTGCTAGGCTCAGTTGATCTGCTAAGTGCCTAATTCGATTCAGATAGTCTTCCATTGACATTGAATTTTTTCTGATCCGCTGCAACTCGGACCGATACATCACGACTTTTGATCGTGTGTTAGCACCGATTAATTCTTTGGCTGTTTTCCAGAGTTCGTGAGACGTTCGGCAATGCACCAGTTTGCTGCCGATTTCTGGAGTCATGCTCGCAAGGAGCCATCCGAAGACTGTTTGGTCTGTTGCAATCCATTCCGCATATGCAGGATTGATCTCTGACTCATCCTTTGTGAGCCATTCGTCAGGGCAATAGCTGGTACCAGTAACGAAGCCATCCAATCCCTGACCACGAAGAAGAGAAAACACCATAGACTGCCAATACAGGTAATTGTTCCTATCCAACTTGATAGGAGACGGCTGAGTAGTAGTACTGGATAAAGATCCGGATGAAGAAGCAGGAAGAAAAGATGAAAGTCGAGGGAGAGAGGGTGCGGAAGAGGTAGTGCTCAGGATCGGTGAGGAAGCCATGAGAGAGAAAAAAAAATGAGAGGCTCTAGATACCAAATGAAAACAGAAGATATAAACTGAATATTTTGGGCTTAGTGACTTATCGATGCACTAAAGACCCACTGTATATTTATACTGATATTTCTCAAGTGTACAGAAATAGATACTACAGCTGTCAAGACAACTGAATTCTGTTACAATAATCACGTGCTAATTACAGCTGTTTACAACTAATCACTCATAGGTGGGGATTCACTTGTTACATATTCTGTTTATGTATTTTATAATGCTTTGAAAGGCCTTGACGTGGATATTTGTGACCCTACTGTGAATATGATGATAAAATTAGAGGACCAATTGGTTCATGCTACCTGGAACATGTATCAGGTATGCCTACACATGTTGTTGGGTAGGAAAAGAATAAGCAAGTGAACGATGTTGGAGATCCTCTTGTCTCAACGCAAAGCAGTGCTATTCTGAATTCTGGACAAACTCGAGGAAATTTCAATCGCTCTAACTTCAGAGACTGTAAATTTGTTGTAGACAAGCAGGTGATTCATCAGTTCAAGGGTTTCATTGTAGTACTTAAGTTGTTCAAGTGAATATCTATCTTTCTCCCAACATGGGAAAGCAATAAATAGTTGTATCTTGATGCATGTAATTGTCGACTTGCTTCATGTGTACAACAGTGTTCGTCTTATTGTAAGTTCATAGGAACTAATGTGAAAAAATTTGATACTATATAGATTATCTTATAACAATCAAGATAGATTTTGAAATAAGAGGGGGAAGTTTCCTTAGTATGCATATTACTCGGTCCTTCGTTTTATTTTCAACTTTGTTCTTACGCAGAAAGGGATTCAAAATTTGTCCAAACGACTGGCTCGAAATCCCAAAAAGAAATCAAATAGAACAAACGTGGGAACAATATTAAATTCATTTATACACCACATGGATATGAAATTTGATTTTGATTTTTCACGTGTCAAAGTAAAATGAGGAATTGGCTAATTATTGGTTATAAACTTTTAATACTGGTTATAAAACTTTAATCAGGAGCAACTCTGTAGAACATGTGATGATGCATAGCTTCAAATGTAAGCAGTAATATATATTCCTCTGCTTTGATTATATTGATTCATTTATTTGTTTGGCTTATCCTTTACCCCAGTATCTATCGGGGTGTGTTTTCTGCTGCCCTTTAAGGTAGGATATATAATCATCATATGCAAACCCAAACTGGACCAGCCAAGTAACCGGTCCAGTTGAGCATATTAACCCACGTAGTTTGGTGGATCAACCCGTTTGCCTTTTTTTTTTTAGGAATAAAAAGGGCCCAAAACGTTTTCCCCCCCCCCCCCAAGCTATTGATGATTACTGATTTAGTGATTAATAGATTGTTGGTAGGAATATTTTGCTATTTTGCTGGGATTAATGTATAGTGATTTTTTTAATATGATACTATGATGTCAATTTGTCAAAGGAATTGTAAAGAAGGTTGGAAAGAAATTGTAAGTAAATAATTATTTTGTTTGTAATTCAAGGTAATGAATTAAGATTTAGTCCTTAGATGGTATGATAAAAAATTAGAGTATTTTTAATTTTTTTTTATTTCTGACCAATTTGACTCCTGGGTTGACTCCAGTCTAATCCGCTACCTTAACCGGTTTGATTTTCAATACCTCATATATAATTGAACATTTATGACATCATTGAATATTTGTTTTCAAAATTTTATATTCCGTTCTAGATGACTTCATTGATAAATAGGGAAGTATAACAAAAATATAAAGAAGTAATTATACTACTTATGTTTTTTAATATAAGAGCTAGCTGAAGATTAAATTTGGTCATATATACAAGATTTCAATTCACTTTATTTCTCATATTTGTAATTTTTTTAAAATATTCCAATTGATTGTAAGGGATTTCCAATAATTCCAATGCACATTGAGGGTAGTTTAGGGAAGTCAATATTTGTTACAATTAAACAAATTAGCTAATTTTCTTAACTAATATCTCTTGATAATTATCCAACAGATGAAGAACCCAAAGTATTGGCTCCAGCGGCTTTTGAAAACCAGATTTAAAAATGCAATCATTCCTCCACTACCACAATTTCCATATTGCCAATCCCAAGTTACATCCCATTCAGTAGTCAAATTTGCACCACGATTGTTCTTAAGTTGATGACAACCCAATCAGACAGAGTAGAAGAGAAAAACTGTCGTTAGAAATGACGGTTTTAAAACCGTCTCAAAGAAGGCCGAAGCCCAAACCAGAATACACAGAGACCAACCATTACTAAATTCAAATAAGAAAAAGATAAAAAAATTTCAAAAAAATTTCTCTTGAATTTTAAAATTTCAAATAAGTCTTGTTTACTATGTTTTAATAACAATCATTACATTTAAAAAAATAAATGATAACACATTTTTGTAGTAATTTCTGATTTGAGATTTTGAAATTTTAGAAGTAATTTTTTTTGAAAATTTTCCAATAGATAACTTGTGGTCATTATTTTTTTTCCCTCAATTTTTAATTTTGATCCAAAATTTTGAATCAAAATATATAATTGAACCCTATATAACTCAATAAAGTACAATAATGATGTTCAAAGACTGAGTCGATAATTGGGGGAAATTTTAAGGACCAATTAACAGTTATATTTTTCCAGATAAACTAAATATTAACAATTGATTAAATATGTTATTTCACTATCAATAATAAACATGGTAAAATTTAATTCCATTCTTATCTCTCTTATTTTATATTATTAACTTGAATGTTAAAGTCGGAAGACTTTTTTAAAATAGGGATAATTATAAATAAATCTTAGGTTAACATATTTTTTGCCCCTAAAATTTTAGCTCATTTTGATTTTAGTCTGTCAAATTTCAAACATGTGATTTTAATCCCTAAAAGTATTACAGTGTTAAAATACTTTGAAGCATCATAAATGGCATTATAGTGGTGATGTGGACTTATACCAGATGATGCCTAAACGGATCTTATGTGAATAACATATTATAGATTATACAAAGAGGATGAGTTTTGAAAATATAATGTAATGAATAGCTCCTTGACGGAACATTGAGGGAAAGAAAAGGCTAAATAGCTCTATTTTGAAGGCCTATTCTTTTATTTTCTTTCTATTATCCATAGAAGATCTAGCTAGATGTTATCTAGATAGTTTACATCACTACTTTAATATCATTTATGACACTTTAACAGATTTTCACACTGTTATGTCTCAAGAGATTAATATTTTAAGATGAAGTAAATTTTAGAGACTAAAACCACGAGTTTTAAATTTAAGGAACCGAAATCAAAATGGGCTCAACTTTCAAGGAAAAAAATTAAATTAACCCATAAATCTTTATAAGAAGATTAATACTCATTGCATGCCCAAATTATACAAACTATGAAAAATTCCAAGAGATCGGTGTCATTTCCCACTAATGCATAAGGCCAAAATATTATTTTGATTATTTTTAATTACTAATATGGGAATATATTAGGTGCCAACTTTCTCTAGCTATAGATGTATTCGAATATTTTCATCCATCAAAATTCCTTTGACTTAATTACTTAATGGAATTCATTTTTCTTCTTTGAAAATAAAGTTATTCTTACTCACCCCAATTACGCTATTTTTTAAAAGCCCCAGTATATATTATATTGAACAGTGTCTATGACCCAATAAGCCTCCCAAATCTCCAGTCCTATAAATATCTGTTCGCTGTAATTATATTGCAGAGTAGGTTGATTTGGAGGGGAACGCAAGAATATGGGCAACTCACAGAGCCATCAAAATAATACTACCAAGCTAATCGAATGGTCAATAGAAGACGACCGCGAGGCGTATGCTTTCATATACGATTCAAGTTAGTTGCTACTCTCATCAAGCTCTCGCAGCTTTTACTATAGAGTAAACCCGACAGGGCGATTTTAATAATCGATGATCGCTTGTGTGATGCTAATACTGTCAGAGTAAACATGGAGTTCGTGGCTGTAAGAGATGAGGAAAGGCGTTTCACTTTTGGTCCTGTTGAATTTAGAGAGTCTAGTACCAGTTTCATAGAGCGACGTCGAAGATCAAATAACCACAAAAAGGTACTGTTTTTGCACTATGGTGATTTGTCTGACGGCAGCAGGAGAAATCAGTTGAGCTTGTGTAGAACAGAAAACAAACAGGAATATGAAGTTATTTTCCAGACAGGTCATTCAGATGACTATTCGTGCATAATGTGAAGATAAGCTGTGATCCTTGGAACGGTATTGATGTGAATCTTTCTGGCCCGTACCGTCATCTCTTTGGAAAGAAAAATTATGTGACACTGAATATATATCTGGTATGCCTCCAGACGAATTTATATACAACGCAAAAGTTCTTCGGTATGACTTGAAGATAGAACGTAGGATAGATGATATCATTGGAGCAGAGTTGGAGTTCCTCCACGAAACATTTACTATGTTAATAATCCCTCCAGCCGATGGCAACGGCTGCATCAAAAACTATATTATTGCAAATTTTACCAAGGAGAGGGACTTGAAGATAGAAGATGGGGAACCTTCAGGTGTATCAAAGTGAAGAAAATATGAGAACAGTGTTGGAGCTTCTAATGGCCCTTCAAAAAAAATTAGGTTTCTGATAGCGACCAAGTTCTAGACTTTTCCAATGGCTATAATATATCACTCATGTATGAAGGTGGATCAGCAACAGAATAACAATCTAATCGTTAGGTTTTACTTGTGACTCTCTCACTAAATATCGAATAAATACGTACTTTGTTTAGAGTATGGTCGATATTAACTCTCTCTCTCTCTCTCTCTGTGTCTCTCTCTCTCTGCTTTTTTTTTTGGATTTTTGAAATACAAGGATTTGATAAGACCATGCAAAATAAAACAAGCAAAGTCAGATTAGCTGGAAATAAATGTCTACACTTTAAAGGTGGAATATTATTGCAAACTCTAATGTGAAATTGTCATGGTTAGCTTGATGGGCTAACTTTTTTTTTTTGGGGTTTTTTTTTTGGGGTCAAAAGCTTGATGGGCTAACTAATCCACACAGGTATAGCAACAAAAATACGCAGAGGTCGTTATTCTCGATCTCTTTCTTGTTATTGTTGTTGTTTTTGCGTGGTTTATGTAATTTACTACAACAAAACAGACGACTTGTGAAAGAAAATCATTCGCAAATTAAGAGTAAATCCACTGCAAATGATTTTGCGACTAATTGTATATATTCTATCACAAATAGAGGCGTCACAGAATTTGTAGTGATGACTGTACAAAGGAAAAAGATCATTACAAACAAATTCTTCGAACTGTTTCAGGGAATTCATTATGTGCATACTGATGTATCCTTATTTTATAATATATTTTTATGTATAATTAAGGAATTTTATAATGTTTGAAGGGTTTAAAATGCAATAGATACTCATATTTTGATTTAAGGAAATTATATGAATTAATTGCTTAAAAGTGCATTTTTTATTATATTTTTATAATTTCCCTTTTGAAATGTATCTCTGCTTTGATTCCAAGGAATATTCTGTCAAGCAAAATATGGACCCCTTGAAAAATTTATGGCAGCCACGTGGCATTACAAGAGGATTTTCTAATTATCTCATTAGAAATTATCCAAAATATCTAGCTAGAATATCTCTTATCTTCCACTATAAATTAAAGAGTTTGAATAATTAATTTCTTTTGTAGATAATTCCCTTATCATATTTTGAATTTGAATAAATATTTTATTCATATTCCATTATTCATTTGATTTTCCAAATATCCACATTATCATTTTTATCCTCTTTCTAAACTCTAATCCTAATTCATCTACCACCATATCCTTATTCAAATTTGAGATATTATCCTTTTATCCAATATCATTTAAATTCAAAAGCTCTTTTACTATAGTTGCCATGAAGATCACACCAAATCAAGAGAATTCAAATTTAAAGTTCTATCAAGATTACAAGATAAAAAAAGATAAAAGATAAAGCTAGAAGACTCAAGGGTTTCTTCATCTAACTAGGACAGATTCAAGAGCTATAAAAGGAGATCAAAGGAGCCTTGGAGAAGCAATGGAGCCATCTACACTACACAAGCACAAGCATACACTTGGCTTCCTCTTGTGTCCAGCTGTTTCACTGTCTTCTTTTCATTATGGTGTCATCTAGCTATATGTGTGGCTAGTCCTCTTTGTTCCTGAGGACAAGATGACATGGCTTGAGTTCCTGTTTATATTAGGGAGTTTGTTAGTTTTCTTATTTCAATCCACTAGTACGTTGCGTTTATGAATTTCCTAGGTTAGGATTTTTATTTCTTTTGTGGACTGATATTTGATTTGCGTTTCAGTTGAACAATTATATTTTGAAGCTTTTAATGAATATATTTTAGTTTCCTCATGATTCTATGAGTGTAGATTTCTACTTTGATTTGCATAAGTAGTTCATACTCTAGGGTTTTTGATAGATAACTCTCTTTAGGAACAAAATATAATTGTTTAATTGAATTCACAACTAAGTGGTTTTTAAATGATTAATTGAAAGGTGATTATATGCTAGTTCTCTAGGTATAATTATTAATTAATTAATCATGACTTAGATGTTATCTAGGGTTTTTCCTTTTGACTTAGTAATTGTTTTTATACAAACTCCTCATCCTTTTGAACCGTGATAGCCACTCATCAACGTCTTTGGGAAGTGCATCATTCTGGTAAAATCTTCATTCCTTTCGCTTCCTTTTACTTATTGTTATTTTCTTTTTCTTTTTCTCAATTTATTTTCTTAACAAATTAATCAATTTTCTTTCGTACTCCTTCCTTCTCTACATCACGTTTTTCTTAATTAAAAAGGTTTTCAAGATTTTAACAAAGCTCCTCATAGAGAGAGACGACCTAGGTTGACCTCTATACCATATAGAGTTAATTTAGTTAATTAATTTGAGAGTTTACACGACAAGGCAATCAAATTTTGGCATCATTGCCAGGGAGCCAAGTTTATTTTGACTCAATTTTAATTTTTTTAAAATGTGATTTTACTGTGCTGCGAATTTCTTTGCATGCCTAGGGATACTGCTTTAGTCCCTTTTGATTTTAAGCCTGAAAGAACCTTTAGGTTGCGTAGAAAACAAATTTTGCATAAAATCGACCAAGTTAGTACTTCCGGTAAAAAGGAAATTAGTGAGTCTAGTTCACCTGGTAACTCTGATTTTGAATCTGTTGGCTTTGTGCAAAATTATAAAATTGTTTATAACAACCTAATGGATGGTCCTGAGGATAGGCCTACTAGGACCATAAGAGAATTAACATCTTCAGTTGTTGACTATAATCCTAGACATGCTGCCTATCCTACTTTTAATTCTAATTTTGAAATCAAAGGTCATGTACTAGCTAACTTGCCTAAATTTCATGGTCTTGTAGGAGAGGACCCACATGAACACTTGATGAGCCTACAGATGAACTGTGCAACCATAAAACCTACTAGGGCCAATATTGATGAGATTCAATGGAGAGTATTCCACTTAACCTTTGAAGGAAAAGCGAGAGAATGGTATCTTAGGCTACCAAAACACCTTGCTAATACATTCAATTCATGGAATAACTTGAAGAAAGCCTTCCTAGAAAGATTCTTTCCTGCATCATGCACGGCCAGCTTGAGAAAAGAAATTTATTTGGTCAAACAAGACCCACAGGAGACATTCTATGAGTTTTGGAGCCGCTTTCAAGAGCTACTAAGCAAGTGCCCTCATCATCAAATCCCCGAAGAACACCTTATTCAATACTTTTATGAGGGATTATTAGGGCATGAGCAAGCTACTATTGATGCTACCTCAAGAGGATCTTTATTAGATCTTACAGTACAAGATGTACGGGAGATGCTTGAGAAAAGAGCAATGAATAGTCAACAATATGGTACTAGAGACCGACGTACTCGGACAACAAGTCAACTTGCCTCTTTTACATCTAATCATGAGATGAAAAATGTAGCTGCACAATTGGCTGCTTTAACCACAGTAGTAAATGATATTAAAGCTAATATGCTCTCCCCTTCTCATGTATGCAACTCTTTCACACATGTTACCGCCACATGCCCCTATAATGTCGAAGAGGTTTCTGCTATGTACTAGGGGAGACCTAATCAAAAATGGGACCCCTTTTCTAATACTTACAATAAGAGTTGGAAGATGAATCCAAACCTTAGGTATGGTGGAGGAGACGATAGAAATAATCATGAAAAGTATCAACCTCCTCTGAGACAGACGTAACCATATGGGAACTTTCAGCATGAACAAGCTCCCAAGATAGATAACCAACTTAGTCTTCTCTTATAGGTTGTGCAAGATCTTACAAAAAACCAAGTTGCTCTAGAAACAAAAGTTGGCAATATTAGTGAATTTGTGACAAAGTTGTCTGATAGCCAGAATGAGCAGCAAGCAAGGGAGGGAGGATCTATTCCCTCTAATACTATCATTAATCCCAAGCCTTTAAATGCTATCACATTGAGGAGTGAAAAGCAAGTACACTTTGATGAAGGAGATGACAAAAAGGATACTACTGAAGGTGTCCAAATTGATGTCACTAATGATATGATTGAGCTGAGAAATGACGCCACTGAAGATGTCACTACTACTCCTGCTGTGCAATCAGAAAGCTTGGAGGAAAAGGCACTTAAGAAGCAAACCCCCTCTACTGCACCTAATGAGGTAAGTATTCAAGACATCCCTTTTCCTAATTCTTATCTTTCACCACTACAAAAAAATAGACAATTAGCGACGAAATTTAGCGACGGAAATTCTGTCGCTAAACTGTTCTGCGATGGAATTCTGTCACAAACAAATTAGCGACGGAATTAGCGACAGAAATAATTCTGTCACTAAAACTTCTGTCGCTAATCAATTTGTGACGGATTATGAGATTCTGTCGCAAATTTAGCCACAGAATTTGTGACGGAAAATTCCGTTGCTAATTTGTGAATATGATATTCCGTCACAAATATTAGGGATAGTGCATTCCAACTATGAGACGAACTAGCGACGGAATATTCCGTCACAAACTTTGCAACGGATTAGCGACGAAATTTCCGTCGCTAATTAGCGACGGAATGTTTCGTTGCAAATCCGTCAGAAATTATTTTTGGCTATGCATGAAAGGATTAATTCCATCACAAATTTTATAGATTTGCGACGGAATTTCCGTAGTAAATCTGTCATAATTTATACATGACGGATTTGTGACGGAAATTCCATTATAAATGATTAATTTTGCAACTAATTATATACTACTTCCCCCTAATATAAGAGCTAGTTTGACTTTCAATTTGGTTTTAAATATAAGACCCCAATCCATTTGTCTCTCACATTCATCTATTTTTTCCAAGATAGTCTTTGTAGTAGTTGCACATATTAAAGGTTTCATCAAATAGTAGTTCTAGTTAATATACTTGTTTTGCAAATAATTTTAGAAAGATAACACCTATTTATTATAAATAACTAACTTAACTAATTTTTTTAATCTACTCAAATTAGTCAACTAGCTCTTGTATTAACGATCGGAGGTAGTACTCCTCTAGTTTCTAATATAATACCTAATTAACTAACTTGAATAGTTAAGGATATTAGTTAAGTTAGTTAATATAATATATCCCTAAGCATCTTCTTTGATTCCTCTCCTCTCTCATCTACTTGATTATTGTTGAGTGGATATCAATAGGGTTAATTTAGAAAAAAATTGATAAACAAGTAAAATAGATCTTATATATAGGATCAATATTAACCCTGTAATTGAGTAGTATATTCTATAACAAATAGAGGCGTCACAGAATTTGTAGTGATGACTGTACAAGGGAAAAAGATCATTGCAAACAAATTCGTCGAACAATGTCAGGGAATTCACTGTTATATGAATGCCGGTGACTATTCATAAATGTGTCAAATGGACGTTTTCCTATCTCATCCTCATGCTTCAATATGTTAAGTTTGAATGGAATTTGTTCCTTGGTAAAGTCATTCGAAGGTCACAATGCTTCAATGGTTCTAGGTATTATGCTTATTTTATATTTTTCTTCATCATTGATCGATCAATTAAACTTTGGCTAATGGTGTTATTTCCTGAAGATGTTTATGTTTTCAGCTCTTATGTAACAAAATTAAGTTGTAACTCTTTGACAAGAGATGGGCAGAAATTAAAAAGGTAAGACCTATTTGTTGACCAAGCTGGTTTTTCAAAATCTATATATCAAAGATACACTACTACAAAAAAGAGCTTTCACGACACTAATTTACAGCGGTCATTTTTTTAATTATAGGGAAGCAAAACTTTACTTTTCACAGCGGTTATCTGGAAAACCATGGTGAAAAGTTCTTTTTACAGCAGTTTTTAAAGTCTATCAAAATTTTAAAACCCTATCTATCATGCAATAGTTTTCACTTTTCATAGTCAAAGCTCATTGTCCCCTCATTGCCATCCCCATTCAATTTTCTCCCTCCTCCTACCTTTACCGGCCTTTATCTTTTGCTTCTATCATCTTCGCCACGTTCTTCCATTACCGTCACCATTGCTGTTGCTGTCATCGTCACCATTGCATCATCCTCTTTATTCTTATTTGTGAGTTTTTCGCTCTTTCTCCTCTATTCTTTCTGTGGGTTTCATAGTTATTGCGGTTTGGTTATTTTCTTTGATTAAAAATATAATATTTGTTTTGAATTTAAATAGATCTGGTTTTTATTCTTCTCCTTGCTTAAACATACATTGATACTTGAAAGCTTGAATATGTCCAATTTCTCCCTCTCTCATTTTGTAGATAAGAGTTTGATAGCCTAAAATTCATGAATTTTATCAGATCTGAGTCTTTGATTTTACATTTATTAAATCTTAGTGGTTGAAGGCGAAGCTAAGTGGTGCTATTACGATAGGGAAAGAATTTATGTTGGCTCTATCAAAATGCTTTTGACTGATTACATGTTATTGGTTTATTGATTCTCAAACCCCTTTCCCTAGGCCTCTATTCCCCCGTTCCATCTTGATCAATAAGATGAAAGGTAAACTAAAAAAAAAAACTTTTCACGGATTTATATAACCACTACGAAAAGTCACATACCATGATGGTTCTTAAACCATTGTGAAATTCTCTATAGTTTACGTCGATGGCATAGACATCGCTCTCAAAACCGCCGTGAAAAGCTCATTTTAACTGCCGTCAAATGTCTTTTTTGTAGTAGTGATATAATAAAATATAGAGTATAATACCGAACTTTCTATATACTAATAAGGTTATGGTTATTTTAACATCAGTGAATCACTAACGCCGGGTTTCTGACATGAGAAAAGACAGGGTAATTTTTTTTTTTAAATTTAAAACATGAGTCATTTGACATCAGAATCCCAATTCAGGAGTTGAACATAAAAGTAATAATGGAATTCATTGTCTAAATAATTTAAACTTTCATATTAACTAACGAGTGATTCACAAACAACCTTGCTTTCAACTTATATCATTATCTCCTAAAATGATTTCATACCATGAAATCTTAGATTAACTACTAGTAATACATTAAAATACAATGGCCATCTCGATTGATGGCACTTACCTGCTTCCAGCAGTGCACACCTCTTGATAAAGGCTACATGATTATATCTATACATAGCAAGTACTAACTACTTGCAAATATTACATATATAAAAGTATAATTAATTAAACTATCAAAATAATTCACCAAGTATATATACAAAATACAGTAGGCATCCCTGCCCTTCAATCAATTCACCTTCTTCTTAAACAACCTCTTTATCCTTCGAGCTAGTAGCCTTCGCTATTTATCATATATGGGAGGGTGAGATTATAAAGAAACCCCATAGTAGTAATTTCTATTAAACAAATGTGTAGATTATACAAAGCATACAAAACAAGCCAAAGTAGAATATAACCTTGCAAGCTACTGCAATTAGGCATTTATGTGCAATGACAGATAGACAAGCTGAATAAATAATACACAAGTAATTAGCAAATACTGCCCCAGGTCTATCAGCTATGCATGTTCACGGCTAAATAATCCATGTGAGGAATTAAGGATTACAAGTTCTTATGCTTTAAAATAGTAATATGGCACAAACAGACATGCAGTAATCATGCACAAGTGTAAGATAGGAAAAAACTACTACCTGGTCCGCTTCCCAACGGCCCACCGGAGGGAAACACAGTTGAAAACTGGCAATTCCCCCCTTGCACGTGAATTAGAACAGTACCGAGCACTTTTTATAAAACATTTTTGCAAAATTAAATTATAAAATGGTGTTAAGAGAGCTTATAAGAAAATCCTTCTTTTGACCGTTTATTTTTTGTAACAGCCGAAGGTTACTGAATGTTGGGAGTTTTTCAAACCGTGATTAATCCTCCATTAATCCTTAAACAGTTTCTCGTAGATTAATGTTTGGTAACGTCTGGAATTTATTTATTAAACATACCCAACGTTCATAACCGAAGGTATAATTACATATTATTACAGTAACGTATGAAACCGACGGATTAATTGTGTTTATGGTGGTGCCCAACGGTCAGGTCCCCGAGGCCCATATAAAGCGGTCCAGTACAGTGTGTTCTGCACCCCACTCTTGAGTTTTCAAGCATTTGTTCCTTCTCTGCGTTTCTGTGCTACTGGGTTATATTTTTCTACTGTTCTGTCACCCTGTTTTCTGCAGGAAGGGTTCGTTTAATCCTAGGGAGTGCTGCACTCATGTTTACCTACAGTGGCAGAATAACTCTTAAGGATAGTGTCTATCGGCACGACTCGGACCAAGCTGATACACACTTCCAGTTTTCTCAACACAACACACTAACCCTTTATTTTATTTATATATTTTTGGTATTTCTAGTTAGTCGTCTGGAAAAATGTTGAATCCCCTCTTGCATAACAAAAAAGAAAGTTGTTAAAAAACAAAACAAGAAGAAGAAAAACATAGGTCCGTGAGATATGAATACTAATCATCGAAATCATATTACGTAGGAAATTTTCCCCCAGTTTTTCCAAATTCACGTGTGAAAACTTGTAAACTTTTGCATCAGCTCCTCCAATATAAATTAGGATTTATAAATTTTCATATGACCCCTTGTTAAATTACCATTATTAGTTGTAAAAATATGTATGTAAGTACACTTATAAATTCACCTTGACATTTTATTTTGATATTGTTGGTTGTTAAAATGCATATATGTACTTGTAAATTTACTTATGAATTTGAACTAAAAGATATAAGCAACTTGACCTAAGTTTTGTACTTAGAATAAATCAAACTATTGATTATAGTTTTTGAAGATTGTGATCCGGAATAATTTATATAAAATATTAATTTAAACGGTCAATCCCTGTTTCAGACATACATTTATAATTATAAGGAAATAAGATGAATACTGTAACTTCTTATGAATTATATTATATAATACATAGAGAGAAAGAGAAGGATATGGTTATGCTAAAACGTAACTCAGCTGACGTCTCATACATATACGTCAGCATTTTATTCAGATATATATATATATATATATATATAAATATAACTGGTCAAAAGATGCTTTCAACTTTGTTCATTTTATCTATAAACAATTTAAGAAAGAAAAAAACTGTTATTTAATTAACCTTTTTTTTCCCCCCTTGAATAGAAAGACTGTAAATTGGATCCGATTCCAACTGAGTGCTTTCATTTTAGCGTAAAAGCATCAGATGCGTCCTTCCCATATGTGATTTCAGTCAGCTTTTTCGATTGATGGTTTATATGAGGCTTTGTTAAGTTGTTTGTTTGATTAACTGGCATAGACAATCCTCAATTAAAGTACCATTAAATTTTACCAATGACGGCCATTTATATGTCGCCAGCCATGGTTGGCCGGCAGCCAGTCAAACAAATACTACTAAAATCTTTAATATAAGAGTTATTTTGCTTATTTGGTTAAATTGTATAAGCCAAATCAATCATTTAATTATAACAAATTTAATATGATCTTTTCACCAAAAAAAATTTGTTATGATCTCCCTAAAATACTCTTATATAATATTAGATCATACATCAGTTATAAGTGAATTAGTTTTTAAAAAAAACTATAAATATGAGAGATAAAATTAATGAAGATCTTAAATTTAGGATCAAATATGATCCCCCAACTAATACTTATATTAAATCCCAGATGTAGTGTGAGTATATGTATATTTATTTTGATATTTTTTTTAATTCAAATATTTAAGAAATTAGTATTTACAGATCAAAATTTTTATATTTATAAGTGGAATTGTGTCATTTTCAACGCATAAATGTACAATTATATGTCATACCTTCGGTTTCAAACATATAATCCATTAGCCAATTGCTAAAAAGAGCATAAGAAAACACACCCCACTGGATGCTGGCGTAAAGGATAAGCCAAGCAAGCAATTGAATCAATCAAATCAAAGGAATATATGTTACTGCTTACAATTGAAGCTACGTATCATCATATGTTCTACGGAGCTGCACTTTATTAAATGTTTTATAACCAATAATTAACCAATTCCTCATTGCTTTCACACATGAAAAATCAAAACCAATTTTTATATCCATGTGGTGTATGAATGAATTTGTTAATGTGGAAAATCAGTGCCTCCACTCGTTTGTCTTTTTTATAACCCAATATGTACTCAGTATTGGGCGCTTATTTGAGTCCCATTGTCAGGCATTTGAACAACCCACTAACCCGGATCAACCTTTCTAAGAACAATTTTAGCGGCGGGCTCTTCCAATAAATTTTAACGTAGTTGCATTTCTACGGGTCGACGAGACCATTGATTAAGCTAAATGAATCCCTTACGAATTTATCGATGTACTTGTTGGTGTTTCCACGCGTTTATTCTATTCAAATTTATTTTGGGATTTCGAATAAATTGTTTGGGTAAATTTTGAGCCTTCTGCGCAACAAGAAATTTGAAAATGAAAAAAAGAAAAGAAAAGAAAAGAAATAGGACCGCATGATAGGAATTCTAATTACCAAAATCATACATATCTTGGAAATTAAATTTCATATCCTTTTTCTTTTGGACTGAAGGGATGATTCCATTAAAAGAAACTAAATACAGACTCGATAACCATACTCAAAATGATCAAACAACGCACAAACCAACAGACTACAAGGAACATCGAGAATGAAAAAACAGCTAGGACCACACCAACTGAAGCCTAACTTTATGGATTGAGAGTGGGAAGACCAAGCCTTCATTCCACCATGATTCCCTGAAAAAGCAATAGAGGATGGTTGTCCAAAGACTTGTTCCATCGAGCCCACCCCCTTGGATGCCAATGCTGCCAAGCTAAACGTAGCTACAAAGACACCTTCTAAAAAAGAAGGGTCTAGAACCAAAAGAAGTTTGAGAGCAAACTCCATTGAACCAGCACTCATGGCAGAATTAAGCCAAAATCTATCCCAACCAAATTAATCTACAAAGAAAAGCAAGACCAAAACTAACAGGACACTAACTGGAAAAATAAAAACATAATACAAAGAAAGACATTAAACACAAACAGGGGTGATCAAGACTCTAAAAGCATTACCAAAGAGCCCCTAATTCATGATAACACCAAAAAAACACCCTCATGGAACCAGTGTGGCTGTAGGCCAACCACCACACCTTGGAGAAAAAGCCATTGGAGAACCGTCCTTATTGGGAAACCAACCATGAGCAGCTTCCTTCTTCTCTATTCTCAGCCCACGCTGAATCTTCAGAGATTTGCTCCCAACTAGCCCTGATGCTTCAGTAATCAGATCTAGAACCTCAACCCCCTTCATCTTCTTATGCACATATGAAGAAAAACAGAGTTGATTTCTGCTATCCTGTTTCATCATATTAAAGGAACAGCCCCAATCCCATATTCCACCTTCACCGAACACCTTCCATCTTTCCCCCTTCAAAACCTCACGAACGGAACCACAGAAGCCCCTTCCCCCATCAAGAATTGACTTGCCATGGAGAAAACCCAACGAAGACGCCGCTTCGACAAACCCTAGGAGAGAACCCTAGACTTACAACACGCACAGGAGGCGCAACACACACACTGAAATTAAATTTCATCTTGATTGTTATAGGATAACATACATACATACATACATACATATACATATATATATATATATATATATATAGAATCAAGTTTTTTTCACATCAGTTCCTAAGAACTTACAATAAGACGAAAACTGTTGTGCTGTCGATACAACTCTTTGCTGCTTTTCCGATGTTGGGAAAAAGATAGAGATTCACATGAAGAACAAACCCTATAACTTATCAATGATCACCTTCCCGCCTACATCAACAATAACACAGTCTCTGTTGTTACCGCCATTGAGATTACCTTGAGCTTTTCCACCATTTAGAATCAAGTTTCGTAGTGTTGACCCAAGAGGAGCTCCAACATCGTTGCCTTGCTTAGTTTCCTTCCCAACATCATGTGTAGGCATACCTGGTACACGATTGAGGTAACAAACCTAGGGGTCGTCTAGCGTAATCATCATATTCACAGTTTGGACCACTAAAATCTACTCGAAGGCCTTTCAAAGGATCACAAATTACATGAGCATAATATGTAAGAAGTGTATCCCCACGAATCCCACTAGTGAATCGGACATCATATTCTCCATCTCCACGTTGCAACTCTAACTCACCTATTCTACGTTTGAATTTGTCTTGATACTTCCACAGGAATAGCCTGATGACAGGTTTGCTTTCTCTACGAAACTCCCGCTAGAATCATGGGCGTCAGCATAGCGAACCGCAAAATACCCATAGTTATCTCTCTCTCCCACGAACTTCATCTCTACCCTTACCGTGTTTCCCTCACACAAGCAATCATGCATTGTGAGAAGAGCCTTGTCGCGGTTCACTCTACAATGATAAATGCAAGTTTTTGCAGGGTTTTGAAAGAGAAGTGTAAGTAAGTGCGTGCTCTTCACGGAATGCTGCACTTAACCATGTGTGAAGCTCAGCCCTAACGGTAGGGTCTTGGACCACACGAGAGCGCATTATTGAGCGACCTTGTGGCCATGAGTTGCCCATTTATTGCTTTCACTTGCTCAATATTTACAGAGTAAAGGTATGTATATAGGGAAGAAATTTTAGAGTCTTGTGTGTATATATATTCAAATATGACTAGTCGATCAAAAGATGCTTTCAACTTTGTTCACTTTGCAAAGAAATCCTTTGAATCCGATTCGAACTAAGTGCTTTCATTTTAACGTAAAAGCATCAGATGCGTTTGTTCTTTCCATTTGTGATATTATCCGGATTATGATTCCCCAGTGCGCGACATCAGACTAATGAAAAGTGTGATATTATGCGTTGAACATTTTCCTTTGTGAGCCTTAGTCTGTTTGTCCAATGAAACAGTAGAAACATCTTTTATCCTCAAATAAAGTAAGGAGAATTACAATGAGATCCAAGGAGAGAGTTATAATGAGGTCCTTGGGAAAGAAAATAATTACTAATAAGCTTAATAACAAGTGAGTTGTTGTCATTTACCAGCCTAAAACTTGTCGTTACAGGTTGTTTTATTATTACTAAGACTTTTTAAATAATCATGTTATTTACTTGGGACTTTATGGTGATTATCTAAATAAAGTACTATTTGAGCATTGACTAGCAATTAATATGTCATTGATGGCCTCCACGACTAAAAAAAAAAAAGAAGAAGACTTTAGGTGATGACTTTCGGTGGAGACAAAAAAGTCACCATTGAAAGTTGACTTTTGATGGTGACACTGGAAAGTCCTTGCTAAAAGTATGATTTTTACTAGTGACAGTAAAAGTCAACTTTTTGTTGTGACTTTTTTTGTCACCGCTGAAGGTCATCACTGAAAGTATTTTTTTGGTGGTGATGAAAACATTGCCACTAAAAGGTACACAAAAAGTTGCTGCTGAATGTGAGACTTTCAGAGGTGACATTTTCCATTACCAGTAAAGGGCTCACTTTCAGCGGCGACTTTCTAGAGTTGCCGCAGTGGTGACTTCTAGTGTTACTACTGAAAGTCTAACTTTCTAGTGTTGCTGCTTAAATTAGTCTCAAGTCGCCTGGAACATGTTAGTAGTAAAATAATGTAAAATCACAGATGGTAAGGAAACATGTGATGCTTCTATCCGTTAAAAAGAAAAGGCATTCCCTTCTAGTCGGATCCAGGGGCTTTCTTTCTAGGGGAAAAAAATCTGAATTAGTTTTTCCTTTCTTAAATAGATAACGTGAAAAGAAGTTGAAAGCATTTTTTTGACTAGTCATATTTCTTACATCTGAATTAAATCCTGACATCTATGTATGAGACGGCAGCTGAGTTTTAGCATAACTAGTGGTAAACTCAATTATTCTTATATATTTTGATATCTTTTATATGGGTTTTGTCAACTTAATTAGTTTTTTTGGTCTTAATTGATTATTAATTAATTTAATATGTTTTATTTTGAATTATTATTTTATAAGAGTAAAATTGTTATATTTTGGTTTAATTGTGACTAACTGATTTTTAAGGACAACTAGCACTAATTCCCCTATGCGATGCACGGGAAGAATTCATTTCAATCTAATCATTAGGCCCAATTCATTGTAATCTCCATCAGCACAAAGACATCAACACAATATGATACACACCATGTATAAACAATGATATTATAATTATCATGAAATAACTAAACCTCAATTTGCCAATTCAATAACTTTATGTTTATTTTTTCAAAATCAAACATTATCAGCCAAACCTCCGATCATAAATGGCAGATATGGAAACAACTATATCACATTTATGAAGAAATTTTACTTCATAGAGTCCTCTTCGACTCGAATGGTAAACTGTCAACGCATTTGGTTACAATGAGAGGTTGCAAGATAATTGAAATTTTACATAGAAGAGTCTTAAGTAGGCATATTTTGTTGCTTCCCACCGTTCAAATCCGTATCCTTCAACACCATTTCTTCTTGAACATTTCACTTCAAGTGGGCGTCCTTGGAATTTTAGCATATATTTGTCCCCTCGTTACATGAACCAACATTCAAGTTACCGACGACGATTCACCTCGTATTAATTTTTAACAAACTCAACACCAAAACAGAAACCATGAAAGTTGGGCCTGACTGATTTGATATCTGATACCTGAGATTGAAACACATACCATCAGAAAATATACAAGGCACATCAAGGTATACAAGTGCGAATTCTAAGCAACGAAAATTGATAGAAGCGAAAAATTATCCCATCAATAGCTCTATACATAAAGAAGAAATGCAATAATACTAATTAACATTATACCTGATGATTTAAAAGACAATTTAAGCTTGCAACGGAAAATGAGAAAATTTTGACCAGATGATATCTAACGGTCATCCCCATTTTGTTTCACATAGCACAGCAAGAGCATGTGCCACAACTCCGAGAACTCCATGCAAACATTCTGGACTAAGCTTTTTTCTCTGGGTAAAGTCTATCAGCAACCTGTAACCAAAGTTAACATTAAACCATTGTCATTAAGCTAAAATTGTATCGAAGAAACGATGCACGGATAAACAGTAAAGAAAATCAAAAAATATAATGGGTGACCTTTTTCCTTGCAAACTCCTTAATTCCACCTGAAGAACAAAGGATTTGAAGTCAAATTTACCAGAAAGGCCACAGACATAATTCATGTTGCAACAGAGGGGGAAACGAACCAAAGTTCACCAACCCCTATGCATCCATCAAAACAATCCTCATTCACTCAATAAGACTCTCTTTAGATAAGACTTCTCTTTATTGGCCCTAGATCATTACATTCACTCAATAATCTTTTCTTCCGGACTATGGAAGATTACAAATTGTTGCGCCATTTTAGCCAAGCAAAAAACAGAATAGAGAGGATATACCCAATAAAAGCACGACTTACACAAAATTTTCTCACATGCATTTTAACAGACACCTATCAAGCAAACATATTATATAGCATGATGTGTTCTATCCTTCCCCATATTTCAATCTAGAAGATTCAAGCATCGGGCGACATATAAATAAGTTAGCCAAATATAGCAAATTGAGAATAGCAATTTAACAATAAAAGAACTAAAGAACTTAGCAGATCATAAAAATAAGTTCTGCTTAAATTTGCAGCCTTCCCTTCATGCCCCTGCATCTCTTAAAACGATGTGTTTTTCTCTGCACTCTACCAACCTCATCTTATTTGGCGTGCAAGTACAAGAAAGAAAGTTACAAAAGAATAATGCATGATCCAAACCTCCGATTACTTGTGTCATAAAATAAAGTCAACATACCAATAGAATTCATGCTAAAAGGTACTGCTGCAAGAAAAGAAAAAGTATAATGCTAGTACCACACGCTTAGTCAGATCTTTCCCTCGCAGTTTAGGACAGTCACTTTTTTTTGGGCCTGAAGGATAGTCACTTTAACAAATATGTCTTGCTTATTACCTTTTTTCACGTGAGTTTTAAGGTTGACATTAGGCTATCAGTTGTAACTTCATTTTTACATTTGCTTGTAGCAATAAACTTGTCAGAGACTGAGAGGAAAGACTCATGGCAGAAAAAGTCACAAAGGCACCATTAAAACTGTGGATATTAACAAAATTAATTGTATATACTCTGTGACAATAAACAGCAAATCTCCACACAAAAAAATAGCATCCATCATATAATCATATAATACCAATATAAACTTTCTATGATATTAAAAGACGCTGGCAGTGATGAATAAAAAATAAGGAAAACAACAAATAAGAAAATACTAATATGAGAGCGCAGAGAGAGAGAGAGAGAGAGAGAGAGAGAGAGAGAGATAACCTTAATCCCTTGGCACCAAAGCAAATTGAATCATCATGCCAGTTTTTGCAAGTAAAGCTAAGGCTGTCGTTGCAATAAAAATTGTACCATGCATCATTTAATCTAAAAAAGCAATGAAAGTTTTCTCTTGTGAGTTATGTCCAATAGCTTGCTAAAACAATTCTCAATGGAAGAAGAAGTGATGCAAAATTTTGAATTCAAGAATCAAGAAGGAAGAAATAGGAAAAAGTCGAAGTAGATCAAAGTAGAAAGTAAGTTACATCTTTTTCTGAATTTCAACTTGCTTCTCTTTGCGCTCGTATTCTTGCCTGATTTTCTTTGTCTCAGCTTCAACCAACTGTAACTTCTTGATGTTGAATTTCTACGCGAACACAGAAAACTATTAAGCATCGAATCAATTGGTAACCCAACACAAAATCAAGTTACAAACCTTTTGATGAAACTCTACATCCCATCCTTCTTTTTACTTTAGAAGCATCACGTTCAAAGCCCTCTGTTCTCTATTCTCCCCTCTATTTGTACTGGAAAAGAATAAGAGAAAAAAAGAATAGAAGATGGGAAGGGTCGGTCAGACAAGGATGATGAAGGTGAGGTCTGGAGTCCCATTAGCATAGCTCGCAGAGAAAGATGAAGAGAAAAAGAGAGGATATGACTTGGGAAGGGGAAAAAAAAAATTGCAAACTGAAAGAGAGGGAATAGGTGACACTAATTAATAAACGAATGTAAGTAGAGGGAATTTGAAATTTTGAAATTCAAATTTGAGGAGGAAAAAAAAAACCTTGCATAACTAAAAGAAGCAGAAAGATTGAACAAAAATACTCAATGCACAAAGCCCTACAAGAGCTGATACTGTTCACAACAAGTCAATTAGTGTTCATAGAACAGCAAAAATAGCAAAGAGCCATTCTGAGCACTGCTGAGAAAACGGGCCGGCCCGTCACGGGCTCGGGCTTAAACGGGCCGGCCCGTTTAAGTCCGAGTTTCAAAAATAAGTCATTTTTTCAAGCCCGGCCCGTGAGATGACAGGCTCGGGCTAGCCCGCGGGCTTTTGGCCTTTTTAACTAAAATGAATTTTTTTTATTTTTTTGTATATTTTATCAAAATAATAAAAATGAAACAATAAAATTACTAATAAAAGGTATAAATATAAATAAAATTGAGTCACAAATATAAACATTATCATGTCTAAACATATATTACAGTGTAATAAAGTCTATTGAATAAACAAACTAAATAGAGGACAGACATAAACAACTAAATAAGCATTAAGTTCAGTAGATAATTACAATGCGGATGATCTAGTTTGATTATAAATAATTAACAAAAAAGTTTAACTAACAAACATAATATACATGAAGAATAATCATTTGTCATATCGATAAAAAAGAAAAGAGTCCATCATCCTTAGTTCTAAATTTGTTTCTACTATAAAAATGATATAGATCTTTATTTTAGTTTAAAAGATTTTTTGATCAATTATATTTCAAGTATAAAAAATATGGGAGAATGACAAATAAAGACTGTAAAAATTACACATACAGTATTTTAATAGGTTTTGACAACTTATTTAACAATATATTTTTGTGAATATACCTAGTTTTAAATTTTGTAATTTTCATATTTTTTTTGGTTATTTTTTGCACAACTATAGTGATTCTTTTTTTTTTTTTTTGTGAATGCTATCTATGTGAGCTGCCAAGATAAGTAAAACTAAGAGTATGATATGTTTAAAATGTTAGGGTTTTCTTTTTTAAGTTAAGAAAAAAAGACAGAAATTAAAAAAAAAAATTGGCGGGCCTAAACGGGCCAGCCCGCGGCCCTACAGGGCCGACCCGTTTATTTTTCGACCCTACAGGGCTGGTCCTTTTAAGCCCGACTTCCCTTTCAAGGCTCCAAAATACAAGCCCGGCCCTCAACTTAAATGGGCTTAAACGGGTCGGCCCGACGGGCTCGGCCCGTTTTCCCAGCTCTAATTCTGAGTAGGAAAATGGCTCAACTTAACTTTGATTTTTATTTAATTGATATATAAATTAATGTTATTTTATTTTTGAATTGTAATGACAGGTTTTTAGAAGATTTAAAAATAAAAAAACGAAAAAAAATAAATTAATTAAAAAATATAATATTAATAAAAAAGGGAGCAAAACGCAACCTTCCCAGCCCTAATACACAACATACTTCATCATCTTCGTGAGGCAGAGACGCAAACACGGGAGGAGGGACGGCAGACACACACAAACGAAGAAGCTCGACGTTGAGCAAGGAGGGACCACCTCTCCCACCTCCGTTCAAGACCATCATCGTCGTCGACTTCTTGCTGGTGGCAGCGAGGAGTGTGGCCGACCGCGCAGAACAGAGGCGAGCGTTCAGGACCAGTGAGCGACAGAGACGCAAGGCAGGGGGGAAAAAAAACAGAGGAGCACGAGGGGGCAACAGCGTGAAGAGGGAGAAAGAGCGACCAGAGGAGCAGACGTGAAGAGGGGCGACTTCATCACCTTCTTCTTCTCGGCTGAGCTTGAGCGCGGAACCAGAGAGCAAGCAGCGGCAGTCGACACACGTGACGATCAGCGAAGGACCAGGGAGCTCGACGGCCAATTCTTCCTTTCCACAGAATCACCATTATCACCGTCTCCTCCATGGAACCTTGTAGTATAGCTTTGATTACAGCAATTCTGATGGCAATCCGTGGCTAAGAATTTGTGATTCTCCAATTCAACAGCAATGGCAGGAGCTTGGAGGATCATAAAAGAGAGTCTTAGTTACTTTAATTTCCTGTCCAATAGTTGTTTAACAATTCTTAGTTCTTAGGATAATTATTCTGATTATTAAAAAATTTATATGATTTAATCTGATTATATTTAAAGATTATTGTGGCTGGATTACTGTTTAGCATTTGATATTTAACTATTTATAACTTTAATTTTAATTATAGTGTTGTGGTTATGACATTTGCATTGACTTTGGAGTTAATATATTATGATTTTCTAAGGTAGTTTGAAATCTTGGATCGTAATGTCTCTTGCTAGCTTTAATTTATTTTGGATTTAAGAATCTTAATTAAACATTGGTTTTTAGCATCCTTAATTCTATTTTACTATTTTGGTTGCAGTTAATAATTTAGAATTTTAGAAAATATTTTGTGACAATTCGAGGTGGCTCGGTTGTTAAATTAAAAGCTTAATTATAACTTTTAATTGTTTTAACTCTCATATCTATTGGAATGAGGATTGCCTGTGTTGTTGACTTGGATGATTGATTATTATCATTGTTTACTCGTGGGTTTCATTTTCATTTCTTTCATCTTCATTCATTTTAATCATTTTTATATAAAAATAAAAAATAGTATTTTAATTTCAATTTAATTCATGGTATTTAATTAGCAATTATCAAATCAAAAATTTTTTTTATAGTTTAGGTTACTTGCATTTATTTATTAAGATTTAATTTCGTTTTCGGCTCCTCAAAGTGAATACGACCCGGATTGTACACTATATTGCATTAAGTCGGTTAATTTTTAGAGTAACCCCGAAACGACAAATTAAGGACATTATTTCAACCACCATCTCTCTCTCTCTCTCTATATATATATATATATACAATTCATAAGAATTCACATTATTCATCTTCTTTATTTATAAATATTTTATTTACTTTATCGCAAATAACAACCTTCGAAATCCATAAATAATATTATGCTTTATGTTACACTTTATGTAAAAACAAACACGTTTATTTCTAGCCGAATTATATCCTTTTTAATTTGCTAAAGTAGTATATAGTTTAGACATCCTTTCAACATTATAGACTACTCAAATACTTCTAACAACCAAAGCTCCATTTAATTAATGGAATCAAATTCTTCTTTTCCCAAAGTTATTCTCTTGCTAGTTTGTGACAGCCACACTATATGCGTAAATATTTGTGTGCGTTTAACAGGAATCAATTTAGGCGCTAATCAAATATTGACCGTTAAGATTCAATATGGATTGTTTACATTTTAATTTTCTATATTTTTTTCATTTTTTTCTTTTAATAGTTATAGAATCCAAAATTAAAATGATATCTTAACTGTGACTTTTAAAAAAATATCTTTTTATTTAAAATTATCAGTTGAAAATATTAAATTTGCACCATTGAAATTCTATTTGCATTGTGTACATCTCACCAAAATAATGAGCAGCATGCAATAAGTATCTAAACTGATTGTGTTTAAAATGACTCATAGGTCTCTTCCTATATATATACAAACACACATATTCGCTGTTCTTGTTGAGTAAATTGATGGCGAAAGAACAGCATAAATGGGTGACTCAATGAGCTGTGCCTTGACGCGGTTTCGAATGGTCGAGGACCCTACAGTTACGGCTGAGCCACAACAAGGTGCTTTTCGCAACAAGGGTAGACATGGGGTTAAAGAGGTTTGCTTGGGCTTACCGTGTTTTGCAATACTGATGCTGATAAAACAAGCGGGAGTTTCCTAGAGCCATCAATAATTGATCCATATGCATTCCTTTTGTTATATGAAGATAAATTTGCACACACAAAAGGTTTGTTACGGGGTTGTTCAGTAAAAGAGAGAGGAGGAGAATTTGGAGTTGAATTCATTACTGGGTTTAAAGGGGGTTCATATCTTAGATATTATATTCGAATACTTGGTCATCCTTTTAAATGCCTGGACGTTGATCTTTGTGGTCCATTCTGTGAATCTGAGAAAAATAGAACGAATTGGTTTATGTTGCCTGTCTAGCCCATTTATTTCTTCATATCGGATATTGCATCGCATATCTCTCTCTCTCTCTCTCTCTCTCTCACACATAAAAGGGCTGGACATGTGCTCTAACAAATAGGACATCTGATGAACATATAGCACTTAATTATAAAGTTTTTTAAGCAACGGCTTGCAAAGTAAAAGCAGAAATCGAGTTTCCTGAAGAGTAAACTCTGCTGCAAACAGACTCGAAACACAGACTTCGATTTTCTTCAAATTTTCAGGCCCTCAAAATTCATCGAACGGTGAAAACACTTTCAATTAGAGAACCGGGTCCTGGAATTCGAGGCTGTTGTGGTCAAACCCACTCTTCAAATTGAACAAAAAGTTTCACCAATTGCTCCTCGTCAGACATATATAGGGTGGCTTGTGCATCGTGGGAAGCTTGTTTGAGAGCTTGGAGGACTTGGAGAAATCGTAGGGCACGATGGTTTGGGGGTCTTCCATCGCCGCTAGAGCAGAGGGGGGAGAGAGAAAAGAAGAAGAAGAAGAAGAAGAAGCAGCAGCAGCGGAATGTATTTTTCTGTATGGGAATTTGAAGGAAAGTGAGAGTATTTTGGTCGGGAAAAAAAAGACGTCTGTCACCTATTGTGGGCCCACTCCTTAAATTTATCTGAAGTTGGCTCTGGTAACATTGCAAAGTAATTTAACTGATTTTGACTAAAATCCAGGTCAAAATCTTAGTTAAATGCGGTTAAAGGCACTAGATGTGCAAGATATACGTATATTTTACTTAGAACCTGATTTGCAAAAGAGAGTCTGTGAATAAAAGATAATAAGTAGAAATTTATTGCGGATAGATAATAAGTAGAATATATTTAACAAAGATAAAGTTAAAAGATTAGTCTACAATTTCACACAAAGAAGATTTATTTTTTATATTTATAGACACCACATATTATGAAAGAAATTATTTCTTATAAAAATGGAGGAATTAATAAGAATAATGATATACGTCTCTGGTCCAGAATGTAAGATGTATTTTGTAATGTCAATTATACTATAAAATAGGTAATATATTTAAGAGCAGAGGAATACTACTTAAAAATTTTGAATACATAATAATTTTGTGAATATGATTTAAAAGAAAAATACCTTTTAATCTTTTTTTAATTTTAATGAATGATTACAGGGAATTGGGTTCTCCCTTTGGAAAAGTAATTCTCAAGGATTTATCCGAGTTTTTCACAGCAACATTACACGTATCTAATTCAATTACTAAGTACTGCCTAGCTATGATCCAATATATACCTCTCCAGTCTCGCCTCAATAATATAAAAATATATCCCTCTTCCTCGAGTGTACTAGGCTTATGAGCCGATGAAAGATATAGCATATGGGTTCCTCGATTAGCGTTTCGGACAAGGTGAGTTTCGATTATCACATATGGAGCAGTAAATTTGGATTGGAGTACGCTATCTTTTACCGTGCGTTGGACACAACCCGGAATTTGCACTACTTACTGCAGCAAAAGCAACTGTCACGAGAAGGTGATTTACACATTCTATGATGCCTTGTGTGAAGATAATATAGTGGCAGTAAACATAGAGTTTGTGGCTGTAAGAGATGGCGATGATGGGCGTTACGAATTTGGTCCCATTAAAGCGATAGAATATGGTGAGAATTTCACAGCGAGAAGACGAAGACCCATGGGACCTGAGGTATTGTTTTTGAGCTATGAAATGGGAAGAAGAAGAAGAAATCAATTAGCTTTCCGTAGACGAGGGGCGAAATATGAAATTGTATTCGATTCAGAGTCTCCTTTGGAGCCTCTACATTACAGTGTGCAAATATCCTGTGATTCTTCCAAAGGTCTAATTATAGACTGGCCACGTGCGCGTTACAGAGAACTGCAGAATTTTAAAATATCGAAGCCTCCACATGATGATGTTGTAAAGGATGCATATGATGTTCGGAGGAAGTTGATGGAAGATGCAGGAAGTGCAATCTCACATGGCAGCAATACTGTTGTGGCTTCTCTTTCCTATTCACAAGACAATGTTATTTCGAATACAGGACAAAATCAAGGTCTTCTCAATGGCTCCAACCTCAGAGACTGTCAAATTCATATAGAAGGCAATAGGTTTTAGTTTATGGGTTCTCAGATTCGTTAGCTTCTTCAATTCAATCAATCTCTCGCTCTGTCTCAAGATTGAAAGCCAGAACAAGAACTGTACATCATCAATCTGTATATGTATCTTATTATTGTAAGTGTTTGGGATTATTCTTAATATCGGGATAAGGTGCTTAAATGTCTTGGAAGTATGCATGAAGAAGCACTCAGCACCTAAATTTTTTATTTTTACTTGTGCATGCCCTAGAAGTTTATTTTCATAGCAAAAATATCATGACCCTTATCCATTATTAAGTTTGACCATTAAATTATACAGTTTAACAGATGTCTTTAACAGTTAAACTTACTGGTAAATAACTGTTCAGGACAGAAATGCCATGAAATAAAATTTTCGGGGTATATAAGAGCAAAAAAAAAAAAATTTAGGTCTTGGGTGCTCTTTTGTAGACACTTTTGGGATATTTAAACACTTTATTCTTGTGAAAACTAATGTAAATGATACATTAATATATATACACTCACACGTATATAATCTTCCTTCTTATGTGTATCATGTTCATCTCTTCCTCTTCCATCGCGCCTTCATGCCTTCATGAGCACATACAGAATAAATTAATAAATTAGTTATAATCTTGTAGAGAATGATGATAGCTTTAATTGTAAGCAAGTTGAGTAATTAATTTGTTAAGCTATCCACTATGTTGTTAACTGTAATGTGGACTTCTTAGAGTGTTGATGCGCATTTTTGGAGTTATTGATGATGGATTGTTTATCGTAATTATCCTTTGGTGGAAATTCTTAGTCACGTCTAGAGAAGAGAAATCATGCAGTTATAATTCAACGGAACCTTTGTGAAAATTTATACAATTTTCTTTCGCATATTTTTAAAATATAAACACATTTCTATTGAAGATACTGTCTCCTGTCCTAATTATAAGATCTTGTTGATTATTAATTTATATATGAAACATTGGAACCCACTCTTCAAAGGAAGAGGATTCTTTCCTCTACCCCTCCACTCCTCTATCGCTCCTTTGCCCCCGTTTTCCTTTCCTCATCAATGGATCAAAACTCCAATTCTAATCATTCAGATTTTAAGTTTCATGAAAATTAATATTATTATAATTTTAATTAAAAAATACATGAATAAATATAACTGTAAATATTTGATCTGAACAGTTTACAACCATAACGAAAAAACAATAACAAATAGTTTAATAAAAAATCTATTTTATAATAATAGTCTATAGTACTTGGATCAAATTTAAACCATTTAAATTTTTTTTTCAAAATTATAATATTATTTATTTTTAGAAAATGTTAAATCTGGATTATTAAAATTTTGTTTTAATGGTGGTAAAAGGAAAAGAAGGGTATAGGAGGGGCAGAGGAGAGGTTGATCCTTCTTCAAATTGAGCCAAGAGCTTCACCAATTCCTAGCTTCTTGTCGCAAATAGGTTCAGGGTGAGCTATGCTCAAGTTGCCAACGCTTCTGCGGCGTATGCCATTTTGAATCTCAGATTCGATTGACCCGGCGGTTTGGGAAATGGAGCGTGTGAAAGTTCGATACTTGAGAAAGGACTGGAGGCTAAGGCACCAGAGACAGAGAGAGACGAAATGTTTGGGTCCTTAAAGAGAGGAAAGCATCGGACTCAATGTAGCTCCATTGCAATGTTTAAGGTACCCAGTGTTCATGTGAAGATAGTTTAACCAAAAAAAGCTCTTTTACTTTCTTTATTTTAATGAATGATTAAAGGGAATAGGGTTCTCCATTTACAAAAGTTATTCTCAGGCATTTATGCAAGTTTTTGACAGACACATTATACATATTATTTAATTCAATTACTGAATACTGGCCATGATCCAATATAGACTTCTCCGGTCTAGCCTCAGTGAGATATATATACACATATATATCCCTCCTATGAATGCAAATACATGGATTCCTCGTTTAGCAATTTGTACATGGTGAGCTGTGATGTATAAAATTGGAGAAGTGAATAAGGCGAGGAGTACGCTTGCGCTTACAGAGCGTGGGACACAAATCCAGGAATTTGCACTATTTGTTACAGCAAGTGTCACGACAAGCTGATTCTCACATTCTGTGATGCCTTCTGTGGAGATAATCTGGTGGCAGTAAACATAGAGCTTGTGGCTATGAGAGATGATGGCAATGGGCTTTACAAATTTGGTCCCTTTAAAGCCCAAGAATTTGGTGAGAATTTCACTGTGAGAAGACGAAGATCAGTGGGACCTGTGCTATTGTATTTGAGTTATGTCATGGGAAGAAGAAAAAATCAGTCGGCCTTCCATAAACAAGGGGAGCAAAATTATGAAATTGTGTTCGATTCAAAGGCTCCTTTGCATCTTCTTCATAACCGTGTGCTTATATCCTGTGATCCTTAGAGGTCTAATGGTAGACACTACAGTTTCGAATGAGCGTGCCGGACTGCGTATTCCTAACATCAATAATCACGATGAGCCTCCTCCACATGATGTTAAGAAGGAAGCAAACGATATTCGGAGACAGTTGATGGAAAATAATGCAGCAAGTGTAGTCTCTGATGGCAACAATACTACTGGGACCTCTCTTCCTTCCTCACAAAACATTTGCAATATTATAAACAATACAGGACAATTAGGAGATTGCAACGGCTGTATCATCAACGACAGGAACCAACGTGGTCGGCATCAAACGAACGGTTAAGGAGGAAATTTTCAAGGTCCTTTTGTTGGGTTCTAATATGATATTCTTAGCTTGTTGAACGTGAAACATAACAGATGAGCGATTTACTACGTCTTTAGGTTTCTTCACCTCTCTCTCTCTCTCTCTCTCTCTCTCTAAGTAAGAGGATTTGTGTTTATGTCCCTTTTGTTAGCCCATTGCTCTGCGGTTTACTCTTCTCCCAATACATTTTTCTGTTGTGCGTTTTAATTTATACAAATGATCCTTCATGGACCTAGTTTCAGTACTTATCACTTTGATGAGCACTTTAAGCTCATCAGATCTAAACTGTCTATATCTGATTTGAACGATCTAGATTTAAAGTCTTTGATTAATTATTTTTAAATAGAAAAAATTATTTTTTTAAAAAATAATAGTTAAGAGATTATTTTTATTTTAAAATTTATACATATTAAAATAATTATTTAGAGCAAATAAATATAAAAAAGAGATCAAACTCAGACCACCCATATAAGATACGGACAATTCAGATCTGATGAGTTTAAGGTGTAACCAAAACAACACATGTATATATTATTTAATCAATCCAGATTATATACATATATATGATACTCAAAAGAGTTACAGCGGAAGACTTATAAATACTTCTTGCCATTAGCTCAATTGATTTGATGTAGAACTTGATCTGAATGATAAGGAGCTTTGAATCCAAGAACACCATTAGAGAAAACAATACAGGAAATCTTCCAGCTGATGATTGGGCACAATGATGAGCAACTAGAATGTAGCTGTCACCAGCGAGGAACCCTCAGAGAGTGAGCAGAGAAGAGAATTAGGGTTTCGCTCTAGACTCAGTATACTGTATGTTATTTTTCGCCATCAGAAAATTAACTTTAATTAACTGAGTCAATTACCCATCTTGGACTAGGCCCAAAATAACTACGGACCACACTCATGATATTTATTAATTATCCTAATAATATCTAAATAGCTATTAATATAATAAATATCTCACATAAGGTGCTCATCAAGATGATAAGCACTGAAATTGGATCCAACCCTCCACCACCGAAAGATGACTCATCATATGTCAAAATACGTTCAACCGATAAGATCACAAATTTAGTTATTAATGTTGTGCGGCACACTAGGAAACCACTACATCCTCAATTACTCATGAATGTTTCCGATGGCCCTGTACCTTGAAATGATTTTTAGGCTAAATTATACAAAACACCCCTGATCTATGGGCTAGCTACATATAACCTCTCTGATATTTGAAAGTTTAAATTCAACTCCCTTGATCTTTCATTTTCTTTATTATGAACACCTAGCTGTTAACTAACCGTTATCTTTTTAACGGAATTTGCCATATCGAATCAAAACAAGACACCTTACATCCTACGTGGCATCTTATCTGGCATCCTATCCAATATAATCATTTTATTATAATTATATTATTTTTATATGAGGATTAAAATGTCATTTTATATTAAAAAAAATCTCTTACTCATTAAATCTCTTCAATGAAATGCAACTTTTACCTTTCAATTCTTATGAGACCCTCACAACGTCAAAATGAACCTTCCAGCTTTGTTCAGTATTTCACTTTTGCCAATATTTATCTTTATTACCCTTTTTTTTCCCAATTAGAAGTCGAGCTTTTATTCTTTTCTTTTTTTGTCAACATAATTTTTTAAATAAAATTTTATTTTATTTTTATCGCACAAAAATTGCTATTTTAATTAATAAAAGATTGTCAAAATCTTAATAAATTATATTTGTTAAGATCATAAAATAAAATTATAACATTGTAAAAATGTTGCAATGAAAGTAATGAGTAGGTTTGATGAGCATTAAATGGGAAAAGAAAAAGTAATGGAAGTTTAGCATTAAAATGTTAGGGGGTTATGTGCAACTAGCTTAAAGTTCAGGGGTGTTTTATAAAATTAACTTAGATGGGATGCCATGTAAGATACCACATAGGATGCGAGGTCTTTTATATTGATCTGACATGGCAAATTTCGTTAGAAAGATAACGGTGAGTTAGCGGTAAGTGTTCATAATAAAAAATAAAAAATAAAAGATGAGGGGTTGAATTTAAACTTTTAAACATGAGGGAGATTATACGTAACTGGCCCATAGTTTAGGGAATTTTGTATAATTTTGCCTAATTTTTAAACACTATAACTATTAATTTACTCATTTAAAATTTTCATCCTCCATTTGGAAACCTCAAGCAAACCTCAAATAATAAATTTCAAATCAGCTTAAATTCTTTGGTCCCCAAAATGGGCACCAAATTAAATCTTAAGTTCAATCATTTGATCTCTAAACTTCCCATTATATTTATGCTATACTCCTAGTCTATTTCCTTATGTTTCCATCTCTTAAAGTTCATGAAAATCACTTTTCATTGTATTAAATCATTTCTAACTTCCTTCTTAATCCTCTCTTAATACCCTTTTCAATACTTCCAGAATACTTTTGAGCTATCACTTCAAAATTTCAATCAATCTTATCATCAATTCAAAATCCCAAACTTCAACATTTATATCAAATCCTAACTTCCTTTATTTCTTATATCCTTCGGCCAAACATTTTGAACATCCTTTGACTTTTTATTCCAATTAAACAATTACTCTTTAATAACTTCTAAAAATCTCCAATAATTTAAAATCAATAACCTTCTAAGCAAACTCAACCAATAAACCTCATATATAATTATAAACCATCCTTAATCTTTTTAATCCCTTCCATTCTTTCAATTAGATCTAGAATTTCCAAATCCTATTACACTTCTCAACATAACTTGAGCAGCAACGTATATGTCTAATTATATATATATATATATATATATATATTTCTTCAATTTCCCATTAAACCAGAATCAAACTATAAACACCCAAAAATAGCGAGGTTCAGTTCCAAATTAGCTTATAACTTCTAAGCATTAATTTTTAACCATTCAATCAGCTCTCGGCCAAACTTCCCGATTCAAATAGCACTCCAAACTCACGCATCTACAAGCACTAAAATTAAATAATTCCATAAGCTTTACCCATTCTTCTCCCATAACCCGAGACCATTTAGCTATACACACACACACACACTTTGAACTTTAACCTCTTCAAGCTTTTAACTATGGTTTATGAATCATCAACTCATAGTCATCCTAAACCAGCGACTCATTCACCTCTTTGGCCAGCAACGAAACAGAGCAAAGAATTTGAAACTCAAACTTGCAGAGATTTCAACCTCTGTTCGGCCAACCCAAAACAGAGGTATCTAACATCATGCAAGGTACTCTACTACCCCTCATTAGCCCAAATCTTGACAGCACGAAGAACCCCTACATCAAACCCAGATTCGGACAGCAACACAGAGACCAAGAAAGGGACATGCAACCTAAAAATCCTAAACTACCATCATCAACCAACATCATTCTCTCATCATCATCAAGTTTCCAGCTTAAATCAGGAGTTTCTCTCCCTACCCTCTCTCCTCTCCATTACAGCCAAAATACGCCAAAAACGGAAAAGAAAAGGATGGAAGATTGATCAGGAGTCTCACCTTCCAAATTTAATCGGTTTCCATGTGACCCAAGCACCTCCGATCTTTCTCCGTCCGCCGTCTCTGTTTCTCTCAACTCTTCCCACGCTCTGGATGCATATGAGGCGGGGAGAAAGTTTCTGAAGATTAAAGGGGAAAGGCGCGTGAGAGAGAAGTGGTGAAGCTAAGTGACCACTATGCCATTCATTCCCCTTATTCCCAATTTCATCCCTTTCTCTATTTTTCTGAAATATAAGATAAACTCATAAATTAATTCATAATGGTTTCTTTGACGCATAAAATAGTTTCTCTAAAAATTTCTGGTCAAAAGTCGACTCCTAGCCACTTTTCTTAAAATTTTCTAAGAAACTAACCCATTTTTATTCTAAAAATAACTTTAAAATTATTTAAGCCACTTTTTGGGAATAACTTTTTCAAAATATTTCTAAGTCTTTAAAATTCATGTTCCATATTTTTGCCCAATTTATTCAGGCACCAAATAATTTTAAATAAAATTTTTCATTTCTACTTTTCCTAATTCAGAAATTTGGGGTGTTACAAACATCACTATCTTAATGGTCAACATTTGTTTTTTAATAACAGGAGGCAATGTTGTTATAATTTTTTAGAAAAATTTGCACCAAAAAATACTTTTGAATTTTCAACTCTCCCAAGTAAAAACTTTCATGACAAATTTGTACCTTAACTTAAAAAAAATCGATAAATTTTAGTGTATCAAGTTATAAAATTAATAATAAAAGACCCCCCATTTTTCACTCCGAATCCTCTCTCCACCACAATATAGTAAAAGGCATTAGTAACACTAACACGAGCATAGACGAAACAAGCATTAGATCACGAAATAAATATGAGATCAAGTGTATTGGCGTATTTTATTAAGGATTAACAAAGTATAAATATTTCTCTTTTATTTTCAAAATCTCAATTGATGTCTCCTACAATAAAGATTACGCAAATCGTTCTTTTATTTTTAATTACATCAAAAGGACATTTTCTTCCTTAAACCATCTTCTCAAAATCACCATGGATGCCCAAATATTAAGGATGTAACGTCGCCCTAAACTTGATAAAATGTTGCAATGCTGTTTTGGTACTGCAATCAGTGACAGGGTCAATAGAGACAAAATTCTTTTCTCATTTTAAACATTTGTCAGCCCGTTTGGCATGAAGAAAATGGAGGGGAGAAAATTTTAATGTGCTTGATTTAAACAATTGAAAAAGTGAGATTAAGAGCTTTTAATTAATTTTTATCACTCTTTTATATTTTATATTATCTTTATTAAAATTTTTAAACCCCACTTCAATTTTTTAAATCAAGTTCATTAAAGTTTAACCAAACAAACATGGGGTAACGGCCAACTCATTTTATAAGGCTAGTCCTATTATAAGCTAGACTTCATTTTTGTCCGAAAATCTTGATCCGCCCTTTCAATTTTTGCTCCCATTAAATATATGTTTGTACATCAATTTTCTCAAAATTTTCCCACTCATTTTCTCTCACTTACTCTCTATAAATAAGGGTATATTTAGGAAAGAAAAGGTATATCTCATCCACATTAATTACTTTTAACTAATTTTAATCGCCATTTTGATCTACATGATTCGGTTAGTCATAACTTATTTACAGGACCTGAGGGAACGGAGCATTAGAATGAATATGATTAAACGGAATCGGGTTCTCCCTTTACAAAAGTTATTCTGAAGCATTTGTGCGTGTTTTTGACAGCCACATTATACATATTATTCGATCCAATATTGAACAGCACCTATCATCCAATATATTCTTGTCCAGTCTAGCTCGCCTCAAATGTGTGTGTGTGTGTGTGTATCCCTCGTCTCAGTAAATGTTTATTAGGTTATGAATTGATCATAAATGCAAGTATATGGGCTCCTCACTTAGCAACCATTTTTCACGGGGCTCCTGCAGATCTGAACGGAGCTGATGTTTACGAATGGACCAGTAGTGGATCCCGGGATGAGTACGCTTCCGTTTACAGTTCGTGGCACAAATCCAGGAATTTGCGTTATTTATTGTGGAATGGAAACGTGCAAAGTGATTTTTACATTCTATGATGCCAGGTGTGAAGATAATCTTTTGGCCGCAAACATGGAGTTTGTGGCCGTATGAGAAGATGGCGATGATGGGCCTCATTACAAATTTGGTGGCATTAAAGTGAAAGATTTCCGGGAGAAATTCAAAGTGAGAAGACAAAGAGCATTCGGACCTGAGCTATTCTTTTTGAGCTATGAAATGGGAAGAAGAACATACCAATTAACCTTGAATAGAGAAGATATGGATAGCTATAAAATTGCATTCGAGACAAGTTATCCTTTTGTGGATATTCGTCACTGTGTGCTCATAACCTTTGATCCTAGGAGCGGTCTAGATGCGGATGCGTTCTGCGCTGCAAGATATCCGGTTGGGTTTCAGGAAGTATATCACGAAGAGCCTCCAGATAATGTTATTATGAAGGATTTAATTGACATTCGGAGTAAGCTGATGGAAGATGGCAACAATAATATCACTACCGGGAATTCACAAAACATTTATAATTCGGGAAATTTTATTTATAATGAGCGGATTTCTCAAGGCGATGGCAACGGCTGTATCATCAACAACAGGAACATCCAGCGCGGTCGGGATCTGACGAACTATTAACAATGAAATTTTCAAGGTACTTTCGCTGGATGTACATGACATTCGGACACAGTTAATGGAAGATGTTATTTTGAGCACAGGATGAAGTCAAGGTAATTTCAATGGCTCTATCTTGAAGGACCCTCAATTTCATATCAAAGGTGGTAGGTTTGAGTTTGCTCAAGGTTTCTCAGAATGCTTAGGTTCTTCATTATATATATCGCTCAGTTTGCATCTTATTGTTAAGTTCTTATGATTATTAACATCTACATATGTATGTGTGTGGATATATATATATTCACGTTGTTCTTATTATTTTATAATAAGTTAGCTCCATTCATTTTTTTATGTCACCTGTTTTTTTATTGACTTGTGATTATATCCAAATTATTCATCAATTTTTATTCATGCTACTTAATTAGGAAATTTTAATAAAGCAACTTGCATTATTAGTTGTATAATATCTGTATGCTTCAATTGAGTCTGTCAAGTGAGATAAGTATCTTTGGGTTGTTGTACTATAAGCACATAAAGAGGAACCTTTTGGCTGATTTTTAATTTGTCAATTCTCATAACAATTATTTATTTGTCAGTACACAACGTACACTACAAAAAAAAAAAAAAGAGCCGCTGAAAGTCAAAAAATTGCCACTGAAGTTGTCACCAAGTCATTGCCGTAACGACTGTTGCTGAAACTTATCAGTGGTAACAAAGTAAGCCGTCACTGAAAGTATAGTTTCAAAAAGACCCTTTAGCAGTGGCACAAAAGTCGCCACTGAACAATCCATTAGCACCAACACAAAGCCACTATTGAAAGAAGTCGCCAAAAAAAATAGGACCATCGTCAATAGCCATCACATTGTTGCCGGCAGGCCCGCGGCGACATGTTGAGTCGCCACTAAAAGCTTCTTTTGGTGGGTCCTTTTTAGTGGCAGCATTAGGTCACTATTGAAAATATACTTTCAGCAGTGACATGGTTAGTGCTGACAGTCTCACTTTTGAAAATTGACCTTTAGTGACGTCTCTAAAAGCAGTGACATTATGGTTGTGGCTGAAAGTAAGATTTTTAGCGTTAACATTAAGAGTCACTGCTGAAAGTCACACTTTTAGTGATGACACAAAAAGTCATTGCTAAAAGTCCTTTTTTTTTAGTGATATATTATAAATTAATTACTCAATTCAGCTTATAAATTGCATCTAGCAAATGGCAATAGTGTATGAGCAAAATTGAATGCAGAGAAATCCAGCAGAAATACCCCCAGGTAATTATTAATTTAATTAAGTTATAATTAAATAATGCTTAGGTTGGTTGAATTAAGCAACTGGATGAAATTATAATTTGGCAATTTAGTAATTTAACATAGTGGGAGAAGAATACGCATTATTTTGGCCCTAATAATGGTGGGTTAGGTCTCGGTTGGCCATCGCAAGTGGGATAAACACAGGGAATCAATTATATGAAAAAGCATATAAATATAAATTTGAGGGAATTACAAAAACATGTGGTTCCAACTAACAACAGAAAAAAAGAAAAAGAAAAATGCCAATTATTATTTTCTAGTATAATTATTATCTTCATGGGAGTGTGGGAGCGGGATGTGATTTATGAATAATGACATTGGAACCAAACATCTTCAATTATTGGTTACAGTGTTTGTCGTTCGTGAAATATCCAATATATCCATGAGATAGTCAAGTCCCGGAAGAAAAGCGGAAGATGCAGGAAGTGCAATCTCTCACGGCCTTCTCTTTCCTATTCACAAGACGATGTTATTTCCAATTCAGGACAAACTCAAGGTCTCCTCAATGGCTTCAGACACTATCAAATTCTGTTTAAAGGTTCTCAGAATCTTTGGCTTCTTCAATTCAATCAATCTCTGGCTCTCTCTCTCAAGATTGAAAGCCACAACAAGAGCTGTATATCACTCTAAATGCGACTTCCTACTGTCCTTAATATAAGACCCATTTTGTAGTATAATTTACACTACAAACTGGGTCTTATATTTAAAACTAGAAGAGTGTTATTGTAAGTTCTTCATTCTGAAAACTAATGTAAACGATACAACAAGTGGTAATGACCTTCTTTCTACTGTGTATCAGGGTCATCTCTTCCTCTTCTATTGCGCCTTCATGTTCTGATGAGCACATTACAGAATCAATTGATCAATTAGTTACAATCTTCTAGAGAATATATGGTGGTAGCTTTAATTGTAAGCCTGTTAAATAATTAATTTGTTATGCTACCCATTATGCTGTCAGCTGTAATGCGGACTTCTTAAAGTGTTGATGCCCATTTTTGAACTTTTTTGATGATGGATAATTAATTTATGGAAAAATAAAGAATCTTTTGGAACTAGTGTGTTATTAGAATTAGAATTGGGATTGGGATATGTGCATCATTTATTGTAATTGTTTGTGGAAGAACTTAGTCTAGAGATAGTTAGAGCCAGGCGTTTAGGGTTTAGTAAGTTATAGAAGTCAATATAATTTACTGAGAAGCTTACGATGATTCTAAAAGTAAAATAATAGAAATATATAATGTCAAGAGAGATTTAAACTCTTAATCTTTGTCTACATATCTTATCACCACATCCTTATTACTTGGCTATCTTGCCCAGCCTATTCTAGAATCTGATTCTTTGGATCGTAGAATACTTTTTTTTTTTTCTCCAGAGAGGACAAAATAATTTCCATTAAAAAGATAAGTTTAGAGTGTACATAAAAAATAGGACAGAAGCCATGACGGCATATCCTAAAAAAAATAATCTGGACTGCAAGTTCTAGTTGAAAGTGGATATATGTAACACCTGTAAACTTGGTTATTCTTTATTTTCCCACATTTTATATGTTGTTCAGCACTCAAATGTGAAATTAACACAAATATTATCTAAAATATTTGAACACTTATATTGCCAAGAAATAATTTTGATACATATTTTTATGTTTTAATTTCCACGTGAACTTGACAGTTGATGTGCCTCGTATTTAACGGACATGACACTTTCTCTATTGCGGAACGTTCATATGTGTACTTGCACCCATGAAGATTTTATGGTGTCATATATATGGGCACAGGAAATACTTCATGGATATGATTGCATCTTATCCCTATATTATTTAATCACTGAATAGGTTTTATCATCGAAATATACTTATCCGGTTCGCCCCAGTATATATAACCCCTTTAATATCCCTGTAAATGTTGAGCGAGTTGATGTGTGGTGAATACAAGCATATGGGTCTTCATTGAGCCACATAGCGCCCCATCGTCCAAGAGTTTCTGTCTCGATAATGATGGAACAATACGAATGGTCAAATGAATTCGGCAAGGAGAGCGCTATCATTTATACTGGTGAGTGGGACGAGAAACCAGGAATTTGCACTTCTTATTACGGGGCGAGTCATGACAAGGTGATTTTTACATTCTATGATGCCATGTGTGAAGATAATCTTGTGGCAGTAAACAGAGTTCGTGGCTCTAAGAGACAGCGATCGGCTTTACAAGTTTGGTTCTGTGAAAGCTCGAGAATTTGGTGAGAATTTCACAGTTAAAAGACGAAGACCAATCGGACGCCAGGTATCATTTGGGAGCTATGAAATGGGAAGAAGTGAAAAATCAGTTAGCCTTGTACAGAAGAGATGACGAATATGAAATTCAATTCGAGTCGAAGTCTCCTTCGGTGGTTCTTCGTAACATTTCGTGCATATCCTGCGATCCATCGAACGGTCTGTGTTGTGGACCGTTCAGGTTTTGCAGATCCTGTCGGTAAGTGTGATGGTCTCATTAGTAGTCCTTGCACCTGATGTTTGCCTCCCGCCGATGATGGATGGACGATGTAAATTTTATCGAAGAAAGTTGTTGGAAGATGACAGAGTGGTCTCTCATAGGAACCAAGGGAACATTCTTCCCTCTTCTCAGAACAATGCTATTTTGAATACAGACAAAGTCAAGGTCTTTTCAATGGCTCTATCTTCATTGACCCTCAATTTCATATCAAAGGTCGAAGGCTTAAGTTTAAGGTTTCTCAGAATGTTTGGTTCTTTATCTGTAAATCTCTCAATTTGCATCTTTATTGTACCTTTTGATCATTCACTTCACTCTATATATTATATGTGTGTGTGGGTGTGTGTAGTATCTTTTTCCCTGGTGAGCATGTGTTCATTCTTCCCCTTCCATGCATCTTCCGAATCTCTTCTGTGTTTTGCTCTGTGTTAACACTTGGACGATCCTTAACTGTAGAGGGTCAACCTAAAGATGGAAATTGGAATTAATAATGGAGGAGAATAAATCGTTCCAGGTCCCAAGCCAGCTATCAAAAACTTCCGCGAAACTTGACCGAGCTTTAATAAGTAATGTGTCTGGCTATCCATTAAAGTCAAGCCTTGCTTTTCCAGTATTCCATCGTGCAAACAAACGATGGCTCACACACCCACATGTATAATATAATGTTGAACGATAAGATCACATATTTCGTTAGTTTCGTGGCACACTGTGGATCATCAATTGAGGAAGCGATTAAAATATGATCACACATTGGAAAAAAAGCATCTTTTTGTTCAATTAAAAGAAAGCATTCATTTGGAATCGGATCGAAAGGCTCTCCATTTATAAGGGGAAAAAGCTGAATTAAATGGCTACAGTTTTTTTTCTTTTTATATTTTGTTATAGGCCTTTTTTTTTTTTGCCGAATATATTTTGTTACAGGTCTGATTCACTGAACAAGTTGAAAGCATTATTTCACCAGCTGTATTTTTTATATCTGCATAGAATGCTGACGTATATGTGTCACATAGGCTCTATTTCCGGCAGAAGCATCTTCCCTCTATATATAATATACTCCTACGTATAACTGATTTGCAACATTAAAGAAGGCAAATAAATTCCTTATTCTAATAACTAATAAAGTGAGGAGGAGGGAGGATTCAGTCTAATTAAGGTTTCTCAGAATGTACTGGGTTTTTCATTATATATCGCTCAATTTAATTT